>NC_133407.1:74997500-75305000 GCF_049350105.2 Macaca mulatta | reverse complement strand
ATAGGGCAGTAATTAAATCTTAAAGTTCTAAAATAATCTCCTTTGACTCCAGGTCTCATATTCAAGTCATGCTGATGCAAGAGGTGGGCTCCCACAACCTTAGACAGCTCTGCCTCTGAGGCTTTGCAGGGTACAGCCCCTGTCCTGGCTGATTTCATAGGCTGACATTGTCTGTGACTTTTGCAGACACATGGTGCAAGCTGTCAGTGGATCTCCCATTCGGGGGTTTGGAGGATGGTGACCCTCTTCTCACAGTTCTACTAGGCAGCGCTTTAATGGGGAACTCTGTGTGGGGGCTCCAACCCCACAATACCCTTCTTCACTGCCTTAGCAGAGATTCTCCATGAGGGCTCTGCTATGTATATACATGCCTTTCCATACATCCTCTAAAATCTCGGCAGAGGTTCCCAAACTTCAATTCTTATATTCTTCCCACCCAAAGGACCAATGCAACATTCAAGATGTCAAGACTGGGGGCTTGTACCTTTTGAATCAACATCCTGAGTTGTACCTTGGTGCCTTTTAGCCGTAGCTAGAGTAGTTGGATGCTGTCTTGAGGCTGCACACAACAGCAGAACCCTGGACCCAGCCCAGAAAACCATTTTTCCCTCCTAGGCCTCCAGGCCTGTGATGGGATGGCCTGTCATGAAGGTCTCTGACATGCCCTGGAGACATTTTCCTTATTGTCTTGATGATTAACATTCAGCTCCTTGTTACTTATGAAAATTTATGTATCTGGCTTGAATTTTTCCCCAGGAAATGGGTTTTTCTTTTTTTATCACATCACCAGGCTGCAAATTTTTCAAACTTTTATGCTCTGCTTCTTCTTGAACACTTTATCCCTTAGAAATGTCTTATGCTGCAGACCCCAAATAATCTCTCTCAGGTTCAAAGTTCTTCAGATCTCTAAGGCATGAACCAAAAGCTGTCAGTCTCTTTGCATAGCAAGAGTGAACTTTACTCCAGTTCCCAAGTTCCTCATCTCCATCTGAGACCACCTCAGCTGGACTTCATTGTTCATATCATTGTCAGCATTTTGGTCAAAGGCAATCAACAAGTCTCTAGGAAGTTCTAAACTTTCCCATACTTTCCTTTCCTCTTCTGAATCCTCTAAGCTGTTTCAGCCTCTGCCTGTTACTCAGTTCAAAAGTCACTTCCACAATTCCAGGTATCCTTATAGCAGCACTCTACCAGTACCAATTTATTGTATTAGCCCATTCTCATGCTGCTAATAAAGACGTATTCAAGACTGGGTAATTTAAAAGGAAAGAGATTTAATTGGCTCACAGTTCAGCGTGGCTGGGGAGGCCTCAGGAAAGTTACATTCATGGCAGAAGGGGAAGCAAACACATCCTTTTTCACATGGTGACAGCAAGGAGAACTACCAAGCAAAAGGGGGAAAAGTCCTTTGTAAAACCATCAGAACTCATGAGTAGTAACTCACATTCATGAGAACAGCATGAAGTAAACTGCCCCATGATTAAATTACCCTCCCACTGGGATCCCCCCATGACACATGGAGATTATGGGAACTACAATTCAAGTTGAGATTTTGGTGGGGACGCAGCCAAACCATATCATAAACTGAGACAGCAACCATTACCGAACACCCTCCTCCTACTTCCAGGGGAATTGTAGAGCTGGAGCCTTTCTTTCTCCTTTAATGTATCTCCTTTTCCCATGTTCTAAGCCATTATTGACTAGGACATTAAAATCAATTATGTATCTTGAGGAAATTAGAGAGTCACTGTGTATTCCCAGGTAAAGGTGCAGGCTCAAAAAAGACCTGAGAAGACCTTCAGTTTTCACCTCAGGATGAGCCTCAGGATGCAATCAGACCACAAGAAAAAAAAAAAAAATCCCCGGGGAATGGGGAGAATCTGATTTTCAGAGTTACCACATTGTTAGATTCAATCATCCAATTTTAACAACAACAACAAAAATTACAAAGCAGGCTAAAACAAAAAATAAAGGATGATTATTCAAAGGAAAAAAAAAAAACCAATAGAAACTATCTCAAAGAAACAGCAAATGGTGGACCTATTTTTAAAAAATCTAGAAGATTTTATTTTTAAATGGTACTTTGTGTATACCTATGTAACAAAACTGTATGTTCTGCACATGTACCCCAGAATTTAAAGTATAATAAAAAAGAAAAAAGAAAAAAGAAAAAAAAAATCTGTTGTTTAAAAGCAGTGATATGTTCTATCACAGTAGTGGAAGACATAAACCTGGGGTCCCCACAAATACTGCACCCAAAGTGAACCCCAGCACTCTCTACAAAAAGGGTATTTTAACATTTTAAAAATATATTGATTGGTAAATTATAGTTGGATATATTTATAGGGTAAGAAGTGAGTTTATCACCCTTTAATGCAATACTAAATCATTAAATCAAGCAAACTAACTTACCCATCACCTCAAATATTTGACATTTTTATGTGATGGTAACACTTGCTATGTGTTGTCTTAGCAATACTGCAATGTATAGTACCCAACTACTATATCACTGTGGTTTTAATTTGATCCCCTTTAATGATTAGTGATGTTGAGCATTACTGAATGTATCTGTTAATCATTTGTATACCTTTTGATATATATCTATTTAGATAGTTTGACCATTTCTTCATTGGATTATTTGTTTTTTCTTCTGTAGAGTTGTTTAAGTTCCTTATGTATTTTGGATATTAATTCCTTATCAAATGTATGGCTTTCAAATATCTTCTTCCAGTCTGTATGTTATCTCTTGATATAGTTTGAATATTTGCCCTCTCCAAATCTCAGGTTAGAGGTGGCTTCTGCTGGGAAGTATTTGGGTTGTGGAGGCAGATGTCTCATGGACTGGCTTTGGTAACCACCCCTTAGTAATGGGTGAGTTCATCCTCAATTAGTTCACATGAGATCTGATTGTTGAAAAGTCTGGGACCTCCCTCTTTTTCTTTTCTCTTTCTTGTTTTGTCACTGTGTGACACACTTTCTCCTCCTTTGCCTTTCTCTATGATTGAAAGCTTCCTAAAGTCCTCACCAGAAGCAGATGGTGGTGACATACTTCTTGTATAGCCTTCAGAACTGTGAGTCAAATAAACTTTTTTTCTTTATAAATTACCTAGCCTCAGGTATGTCTTTATAGAAATAAAAATGGACTAATGTATACTTCACTCTGTTAATAATTTCCTTTATTATGGAGAATGTTTTTATTCTAATGTAATCTTATTTGTATATTTTTGCTTTTGTTGCCTGCACTGTTGATGTCAAAGCTAAAAAAAAAATTATTGCCCAAAGTTCATGTAGTTTTATTCCCTATGGTTTCCTCTAGTAGTTTTACAGTTTTAGGTTTTAGGTTTAAGTCTTTACGCTGATTGACAGGATTGTTTTATAATAAAAATAATCAGCAAATTAGATATGGAAGAAATGTACTTCAATACAATAAAGGCCATAGAAAACAAACCAACAGCTTATATAATACCCACTGATGAAAAATTTGAATTTATTTGAGATCTGAAACAGCAGAAGATGCCCATTGTCACCACTGCTATTTAGCATAGTATTATAAATCCTTGTCAGAGTAGTTAAGAGAAAGAAATTAAAAGTATGCAAACATGAAAAGAATAAGTAAAGCTATCACTGCTTCTAAAGTGTGTCCTTTCAAGGTGTTATAGAATTTGGCTTGCTAGTATTTTGTTGAGGATGTTTGCATCTGTGTTCATTGAGAATGTTGACCTATAGTTTACTTTTCTTTTGATGCCCCCATGTGACTTTAGCCTCAGGATAAGTTAGTCTCATGAAAAGAGTTAGAAAATATTACTACCTCTTTGATTGTTTTGTAAATTTTTTTTTCTTTAATTGGTGTTAGTCGTGTTTTGTTTTGTTAAGTGTCTGGTAGAATTTAGCAGTGAAGCCATCAGGTTCTTGGCATTTCTTTCATGAAAAACATTTTCACTGCTGTTTGAATCTCCTTAGTTATTATTGCTCTGTTGAGACTTCCCTTTTCTTCATTATTCAGTTTTGGTAGGTTGTATATGTCCAGGAATTCATTTATTCCTGTAACTTACTCCATTTTTTGGCATATAATTATTCATAATAGTCTCTTAGTGGTTGAGCATCTCTAATTGAATCAACTGAAAAGAGTATGTAAAAAGAACACTATGTATGAGCAGCACAGTAGCAGCAGTGAGCAGAGGTGCAGATATGGAAGATTTTTAAAAGGAGTTTAGCATGAAGGGTGCTATCTATGCTTTTGCAAGCATTTTGAACACAGTGACTAAAGACATACTTGTGAATGACTGATACAACCTCTGCCTGTGACTATGTTCAGTGCTGATGATGAATGCATGGTGGTGACTTTGAGCGATTCCATATGTCAAGTGAGAAGAAAAAAAAAAAAAGCACAATGTCTGTCCTTTTTACATATGCAAAAATTATACCTTCTGAGTCTGTCAGCAAATAGGAAGAAATACATGTAGAAGAAGCCTAACATGCTCCAGGTAGGATGAAATTAAATAGACTAACACATACACATTACAATCAAATTTTCAAAAGACAAAAAAAAATCATGAAAACAGTGAGAGAGAAGTGCTTGTCATATACAAGGGCTCTGCAATAAGATTTTCAGCAGATTTCTCATCGAAACATTGGAGAGTTAAAGGCAGTAGGCTGATGTATGCAACTACTAAGAAAAAAACAAAACAAAACAAAACAAACAAACAAAAAAACCTCTGTCAAACAAGAATCCTATATGCAGCAAAACTAAAGGGAAATTCAAGACATCCTCAATCAAAAGCTGAGGGAATTCATTACCAGAAGACATGTCCTACGAGAAATTCTAAAGAAACTCCTGCTAGTTGAAACATGAAGCCATATGAAGAAATAATGGTTTCAGTAAAGGTAAATACAGAGGCAATTATCAGAGCTAGTCTTAATGTAACAATGCTTTATAATTGTACTTTTAAAATTTTCTACATAAATTAAAGCACTAATGGATTGAAACACAAGTATTCATTTATTTTTCGGACACACAAAGTATAAAGATGCAATTTTGTGACATCTATGACTGAAAATAGTAATTAATCAAAATTAAAGTCTTATAACTTTAGAAATTTAAGTGTGATCCTCATTATAGCCACCAAAATATCTATAGACACTAAAAAGAAATTAAAAAAGATTCAAACCATCACTATAAAAAATCAACCAAAACCAAAAAAAGACAGTAATACATTAAACAAGAGATAAAAAATAAACTACAAGGCATATAGAAAAAAAATAACAAAATAGCAAGTAAATTCTTCTATATCACTCTCCAAGTGAAACAAACAGATAGGATAAGTAAATTTTTTAAAGGATGCAGTTATATCCTGACTACAAGAGACTCACTTTAAATTCAAAGATATTCTAGATTGAAAGTGAAAGAATGGAAAAAGATATTCCAGGCAAATAGTAACCAAAAGAAAGGAGGGGTGAATACATTAATACTAGACAAAATAGACTTGAAGTCAAAACAGATTATAAGAGACAAAGAACACTATCTATTAATGAAAATTTCAACACAGAAAGATGATATAACAACTATAAACATTTATTCTACTAATAACAGATCAGCAAAATACATTTTAAAAATTGACACAATTGAAGGGAGAAATAGTACTGCAATAATTATTAAATAATAATTATTATTTATTATTATTTAATTATTAAATAATAATTATTAAATAATAATTTATTTAATTATTAAATAATAATTAGAGACTTCAATACCCCATTCTTAATAGTGCATAGAACAACCAAGCAGAAGGAAATAAAGGACTCACACAACACAAAAGTCAAGTAGATCTAACAGATATATATCAGGACCCTCTACCAAACAGAAACAGAATGCACATCCTTCTCAAGTTTATATGGAATTTCTCCAGGATAGAGTATATATTTGACCACAAATTATGGATCAATATATTTAAAAAGATTGATGTCACACAAAATATCTTCTCAAAAAATTAGTTAAAGTTAGAAATCAATAAAAGAAGAAAAACTAGTAAGCTCACTAATTTGTGAAAATTAAATAAGTTATACAACCACCACCTGATACCAAAATCTGGCAGAGAGACAAAAACAAAATAAAATTTTGGGCCAGTATTCCTTATGAACATCAATGCAAAATTCCTCAATAAAATACTGGCAAACTGAATCCAGCAGCACATCAAAAAGCGTATCCACCATGATCAAGTTGACTTCATCCCTGGAATGCAAGGCTGGTTCAACATACACAAATGAGTAAATGTAATCCATCACATAAATTGAACCAATGACAAAAACTACATGATTATATCAATAGATGCAGAAAAGACCTTTGACAAAATTCAACAGCCCTTCATGCTAAAAACTCTCAATAAACTAGGTATTGATGGAACATATCCCAAGATATACAACCACTAGATCAAATAAAATAACACACATGGAATTATAAATTATGTAGAGAGTAATGAAAACAAAAACACACATACCAAAACTTATAGAAGATAGTAAAAGTAGTGCTAAAAAGAACATTTATAGCTACAAATGCTTACATTAAAAATAAGAAAAATCTGAAATCATCAACCTAAGTTTACAACTTACAAAACTGGAAAAAGAAGCACAATCTATACACCAATCTGTCGGTAGAAGGAAATAGTAAGGATTAGGGCAGAAATAAAATAAAAATACTAGAGAAGATTAGTTCAACCAAAAGTTGATTCTTCAAGAAGATAAAAAAATTGGCAAAAGTTTAGCTAGATGGACAAAGAAAAAAACCAAAAGTCTCAAATTATTAAATCACAAATGAAAGTGGGGACATTACTAAAGAATCTACAGAAATTAAGAAATCCTTTGCCCACTTTTTGATGGGATTGTTTGTTTGTTTCTTGTAAATTTGTTTAAGTTATTTGTAGATTCTGGATATTAGTCCTTTGTCAGATGAATAGATTGCAACAATTTTCTCCCATTTTGTAGGTTGCCTGTTCACTCTGATGATAGTTTATTTTGCTGTGCAGAAGCTCTTTAGTTTAATCAGATCTCATTTGCCAATTTTGGCTTTTGTTGCCATTGCTTTTGGTGTTTTAGTCATGAATCATTTGACTATGCCTATGTCCCTAATGTTATTGCTTAGGTTTTCTTCTAGGGTTTTTATGGTTTTAAGTCTTATGTTTAAGTCTTTAATCCATCTTGATTTAATTTTTGTGTAAGGTGTAAGAATGGGGTCCAGTTTCAGGTTTCTGAATATGGAAAGCCAGTTCTCCCAACACCATTTATTAAATAGGGAATCCTTTCCTCCTTGTTTGTTTTTGTCAGATTTGTCAAAGGTCAGATGGTTGTAGATGTGTGGCATTTTTTTCTGAGGCCTCTGTTCTGTTCCATTGGTCTATATATCTGTTTTGGTACCTGCACCATGCTGTTTTGGTACCTGCATCATGCTGTTTTGGTTACTGTAGCCTTGTAGTATAGTTTGAATTCAGGTCGTGTGATGCCTCCAGCTTTGTTCTTTTAGCTTAGGATTGTCTTGGCTATGTGGCTTCTTTTTGGGTTTCATATGAAATTTAAATAGTTTTTTCCAATTCTGTGAAGAAAGTCAATGGTAGCTTGATGGGGATAGCATTGAATCTATAAATTACTTTGGGCAGTATGGTCATTTTCACGATATTGATTCTTCCCATCCCTGAGCATGGAATGTTTTTCCATTTGTTTGTGTCCTCTCTTATTTCCTTCAGCAGTGGTTTGTAGTTCTCCTTGAAGAAGTCCTTCACATCCCTTGTAAGTTGCATTCCTAGGTATTTTATTCTCTTTGTAGCAATCATGAATGGGAGTTCACTCATGATTTGGCTCTCTGTTTGTCTATTATTGGTATATAGGAATGATACAGACACTTCTCAAGAGAAGACATTTATGCAGCCAAAAAAACATGTTTTTTAAAAAAGCTCATAATCACTACTCATTAAAGGAATGCAAATCAAAACAACAATGAGATACCAAATTCATGTCAGTTAGAATGGCAATCATTAAGAAGTCAGGAAACAACAGATCCTGGAGAGGATGTGGAGAAACAGAAATGCTTTTACGCTGTTGGTGGGAGTGTAAATTAGTTCAACCATTATGGAAAACAGTGTAGCACTTCCTCAAAGATCTGGAACCAGAAATATCATTTGACCCAGCAATCCCATTACTGGGTATATACCCAAAGGATTATAAATCATCCTACTATGAAGACACATACACATATGCTTATTGCAGCACTATTCACAATAGCAAAGACTTGGAACCAACCCAAATGCCTATCAATGATAAACTGGATAAAGAAAATGTGGCACATATACACCATGGAATACTATGCAGCCATAAAAAATATGTGTTCATGTCCTTTGCAGGGACATGGATGAAGCTGGAAACCATCATTCTCAGCAAACTACACAGGAACAGAAAAACAAACACTGCAAGTTCTCACTCATAAGTGGGAGTTGAACAGTGAGAACACATGGACACAGGGAGGGGAACATCACACACCGGGGCTTGTTTGGGGGTGAGGGAGTAAGGGAGGGATAGCATTAGGAGAAATACCTAATGTAGATGACAGGTTGATGGGTACAGCAAACAGCCATGGCACATGTATATCTATGTAACCTGCACGTTCTGCACATGTATCCCAGAACTTAAAGTATAATAATAATAATAATAATAATAATAATAATAATAATAAAAAAGAAGTATGAGAGTACTATGAGAAGCTGTACAACAAACTGGATAGGTGAGATGAAATGGACAAGTCTCTAGAAACATAATACCTCCAAAGAATAAACCATGAAGAAATCTGCACATAACTCTAGCCAGTAAGAAGAAATTAGCAGTGAAACATGTTCCGATAAAGAAAACACCGGACCTGAATGCTTCCCTGGTAAATGTTAACAAACATTGAAAGAACCAATACCAATCCTGCTTAAACTTTTCCAAAATATTGAGGAGGAAACACTTCCTAATTCAGTATGTGAGGTTAGCCTTGCCTTGGTACGATGTGTGATGTTATTATATATATTGGTTTTAATCTATAGCTCCTGCCTCATAACTCACATAGCCCTTGTTACAGTCTTTTGTTATAATGTTGGGTGTATCAGGCTTCAAGGACAGGCTTCTGACCTTTTCCTAGCCTCATTTTACTCTAATGTTCCCCAGCCTTTCTGATTGTGGGTCTTAAGACCCTCACGTGAGAGGGTCCCACCCTAGTTGCTGGGAGAAGGAATACTGATATCATCAAGCTTCCATAAAAACCCAAGGACAGTGAGCTTCCAGATATCTGAACACATAAAGGTTCCTAGAGAGCTGTGTGCCCAAGGAGGGCATGGAAGCTCTGCACCCCTTGCCCCATGCCTCACTCTACATATCTCCTCATCTGTATCCTTTGCAATATTCTTTATAATAAACTATTAAATGTGTTTCCCTGAGTTTCATGAGCCACTACAATAAATTAATCAAACCCAAAGAGAGAATCATGGAAACCCCAACGTGAAGCTGGTAGGTCAAGATTTCCAGAGGCCCAGACTTGTGACTGGTGTGTGTAGAAGTACAGTCTTGGGGACTGAGCCCTCAATTGATGGGATCTGACACTATCTTTGGGTAAATAGTGTTGGAATTGAATTGGAGGACATACACCTGGTGTCCACTCCTTGGTGTGTGGGGAATTCCCCCTAAAGCATTTGGTCACAGAAGTCTTCTTCTGTGTTCATGATTGTTGTGGTGTGAGAGTAGAGGAAAATTGTGGTTTGAGGAGAGTTTTTCCCTACTCATCATTCCACGTAAAGACATGACAAGAAAATAAAACGATATCCTTTATGAACATTGATGCAAAATCCTCAACAAAATACTAGCAAACAAAATGCAGCAGGACAATAAAAGGATTATACACCATGATCAAGTGGGATTTATTCCTGTAATGTAAGGTTGATTCAACATAAAAAATTGATCAATATGACATACCACATTAACAGGAAGAAGGAAAATAACCTACATGATCATCTCAATTGATATAATAGAAGTTTCAAAATTCAACACCCTTTATAATAAGAAGACTGAACAAACCAAGAATAAAAGGAAACTACCCCAATATAATAAAAGCCATATATGAAGCATTCATAGGGAACATCATAATCAATGGTGAAATACTGAAAATCAACTATTTATCTGATAAGAAATTAATACCCAGAATATACAGAGAATTACTAAAACTTAAGAACAATAACAGCAAAATTCTGATTTAAAAGTGGAATGGACATTTCTTCAAAGAGCTACAAATGGCCAAGAAGCTTATGAAAAGATGCCAAACACACCATTAATCACTAAAGAAATGTATATTAAAACCACAGTGAGATATCACCTCACAATCATTAGAATGGCTACTCTTGAAAACACACACCGCACACACACACAAAACAGAAAATAAGTTTTGGTGAGGATGAAGAGAAACTGAAATCTTCGTGCACTGTTCACTGTTGGTGAGAATGTGTTTTTATAGTGCATCCACTATGGAGTACAATATAGCACTTCCTGAAAAAATTAAAAATAGAATTACCATATGATACAGCAATTCCAATTCTAGGTATATGCTCAAAAGAATTATAATCAGGGTCTCAAGAAGATATGCATGCCCCTTGTTCATATCAGCATTAGTCACAACAGTGAAAGCATTGAAAAAACAGTAACCAGATACCAAAGCCTGGCAGAGACACAACAAAAAAAGAGAATTTTAGACCAATATCCCTGATGAACATCGATGCAAAAATCCTCAATAAAATATTGGCAAACCGGATTCAGCAGCACATCAAAAAGCTTATCCACCATGATCAAGTGGGCTTCATCCCTGGGATGCAAGGCTGGTTCAACATTCGCAAATCAATAAACATAATCCAGCATATAAACAGAATCAAAGACAAGAACCACATGATTATCTCAATAGATGCAGAAAAGGCCTTTGACAAAATTCAACAGCCCTTCATGCTAAAAAGGCTCAATAAATTCGGTATTGATGGAATGTACCTCAAAATAATAACAGCTATTTATGACAAACCCACAGCCAATATCATACTGAATGGGCAAAAACTGGAAAAATTCCCTTTGAAAACTGGCACAAGACAGGGATGCCCTCTCTCACCACTCCTATTCAACATAGTGTTGGAAGTTCTGGCTAGGGCAATCAGGGAAGAGAAAGAAATCAAGGGTATTCAGTTAGGAAAAGAAGAAGTCAAATTGTCCCTGTTTGCAGATGACATGATTGTATATTTAGAAAATCCCATTGTCTCAGCCCAAAATCTCCTTAAGCTGATAAGCAACTTCAGCAAAGTCTCAGGATACAAAATCAATGTGCAAAAATCACAAGCATTCTTATACACCAGTAACAGACACACAGAGAGCCAAATCATGAATGAACTTCCATTCACAATTGCTTCAAAGAGAATAAAATACCTAGGAATCCAACTTACAAGGGATGTAAAGGACCTCTTCAAGGAGAACTACAAACCACTGCTCAGTGAAATAAAAGAGGACACAAACAAATGGAAGAACATACCATGCTCATGGATAGGAAGAATCAATATTGTGAAAATGGCCATACTGCCCAAGGTAATTTATAGATTCAATGCCATCCCCATCAAGCTACCAATGAGTTTCTTCACAGATTTGGAAAAAACTGCTTTAAAGTTCATATGGAACCAAAAAAGAGCCCGCATCTCCAAGACAATCCTAAGTCAAAAGAACAAAGCTGGAGGCATCACGCTACTGACATCAAACTATACTACAAGGCTACGGTAACCACAACAGCATGGTACTGGTACCAAAACAGAGATATAGACCAATGGAACAGAACAGAGTCCTCAGAAATAATACCACACATCTACAGCCATCTGATCTTTGACAAACCTGAGAGAAACAAGAAATGGGGAAAGGATTCCCTATTTAATAAATGGTGCTGGGAAAATTGGCTAGCCATAAGTAGAAAGCTGAAACTGGATCCTTTCCTTACTCCTTATACGAAAATTAATTCAAGATGGATTAGAGACTTAAATGTTAGACCTAATACCATAAAAACCCCAGAGGAAAACCTTGGTAGTACCATTCAGGACATAGGCATAGGCAAAGACTTCATGTCTAAAACACCAAAAGCAATGGCAGCAAAAGCCAAAATTGACAAATGGGATCTCATTAAACTAAAGAGCTTCTGCACAGCAAAAGAAACTACCATCAGAGTGAACAGGCAACCTACAGAATGGGAGAAAATTTTTGCAATCTACTCATCTGACAAAGGGCTAATATCCAGAACCTACAAAGAGCTCAAACAAATTTACAAGAAAAAAACAAACAACCCCATCGAAAAGTGGGCAAAGGCTATGAACAGACATTTCTTAAAAGAAGACATTCATACAGCCAACAGACACATGAAAAAATGCTCATCATCACTGGCCATCAGAGAAATGAAAATCAAAACCACAATGAGATACCATTTCACACCAGTTAGAATGGCAATCATTAAAAAGTCAGGAAACAACAGGTGCTGGAGAGGATGTGGAGAAATAGGAACACTTTTACACTGTTGGTGGGACTGTAAACTAGTTCAACCATTATGGAAAACAGTATGGCGATTCCTCAAGGATCTAGAACTAGATGTACCATATGACCCAGCCATCCCATTACTGGGTATATACCCAAAGGATTATAAATCATGCTGCTATAAAGACACATGCACACGTATGTTTATTGTGGCACTATTCACAATAGCAAAGACTTGGAATCAACCCAAATGTCCATCAGTGACAGACTGGATTAAGAAAATGTGGCACATATACACCATGGAATACTATGCAGCCATAAAAAAGGATGAGTTTGTGTCCTTTGTAGGGACATGGATGCAGCTGGAAACATCATCCTTAGCAAACTATCACAAGAACAGAAAACCAAACACCGCATGTTCTCACTCATAGGTGGGAACTGAACAATGAGATCAGTTGGACTCGGGAAGGGGAACATCACACACCGGGGCCTATCATGTGGAGGGGGGAGGGGGGAGGGATTGCATTGGGAGTTATACCTGATGTAAGTGAGGAGTTGATGGGTGCTGACGAGTTGATGGGTGCAGCACAGCAACATGGCACAAGTATACATATGTAACAAACCTGCACGTTATGCACATGTACCCTAGAACTTAAAGTATAATAATAAAAAATAATTAAAAAAAAGATTTAAAAAAAACAGTGACCATTTATATCAGCAGATAAATGAATAAGGAAAATATTGTATACAAATATGAAATATTATTATGCTTTTAAAATGAAGAAAATTCTGGCATATACTACAACATGTATGAACCTTAAGTACATTAGTCTGAGTGAAAAAGCCAGTTATAAAAACACAAATACTCTATTAGTCTACTTATATGAGGTACCTAGACTCATCAAAATCATAGAGACAGAAAATAGAATTGTGGTTGCCATTCATCATTATGATTTAGTGGATATAGAGGTTTAGTTTTTCACCATAAAGAGTTCTGGAGAGGGATAATGAGAAGATGCACAACAATAGAATGTACTTAACACCACTGAAAATATACTTAAAAATGATTAAAATGATAAATGTCACATAATATACATTTTACCACAATAAAATAAAGAGATTGAAGAGTGGTCAAATTGAATGGTGCTTAATATCTGAAACCTCAAAAAAGCAAGAATTCAAAAGCAGAATATTGAGGGTGTTTGTCCCAATAAAAAGTCATCATCCCTTACTTAGTTCCCAGACTCGAGTCAATTTTTATTTCCAGGTTTGTTACTAAAGTTGTTTTTGGGCTTTGTTAAGGAAGGACCCTACAATATCTTAATAAGTATATACCATGATAATTCCTTCAGTCCATCCCCAAAGAGACCTATAGTCACTTACCTGTAGAATGAGAGTAGCCAGACTATAGGACACCATATTTGATTTGATGTTGGCACCTCGAGAGCAGTGAGCAAAACGTTATTATGTTCCCCTGCTAAATAATAATAGGAGCCAGATAAACAATGAAGTCTTGGTTAAAGGCCAGTTCACAGTGGGTTTACTGAATTCATAAATCCCCATAGAGGTTATTTCTCTAATCCATGATGTATAATTGAAACTAATGTGCTTGAAAGTTATAGTAACATTCACATTAGGTTCCTTATCTGTGAAGTAGGGCTATCATAGTGGGGAACACCATGTGGGAGTCTCTAAAACACACTCCATCACACACACACACACAAGTGCACACACACACACATGTACATACACATATACAACCAAATAGTATCATCAATAACAATATTGTTTTCTGGGAGAGATGACTTCTACTATTAAAGGCCTAAATAATGCAGGAGAGGTGATTCCTGTTGTATCTGAATTTAATTTGCCAGTCTAGCCCCTGCAAAAATAAGATCCTGTAGAATGACTGTGGATCACAGCAGGTTCATCTAAGTAATAATTCCATTGACAGCTGGTATCAATGATCAAGCAAATTAATAAAACCACAGATGTCAATTTTATGATGATTGGTTTGGGAAATGTATTTTATTTAATCTCCATTAAAGAAGAATGGAAACAAGGAATTCACATGGAATGGAAAACACTTATTTATAACGTTTGCTGATGGCCATTTAATTCTCTTGCCCTCTATCAAAATAGTTTACAGAGGTCTATATCATCTGGATAGCCTACATTGCACTGATTCTTTACATCTATGGTTTCGTACTGATTGCATAAGATGAGCAAGTGCTGGTTTGACACTGGATGGATGCCTTGGTAAGATATGTGTGCTCTAGAAGATGGAAAACAAATCTTATGATAATTCAAACACCTGATGCATCAGTGAAATTTTTAGCGGTCCAATGATGAGGGCTAGGACAGGATATTTTCTTCAACATAAAAGACAAATTAATGCATTTTGAAACCCCTACCACAAAATAAGACTCAAAGTAAATGGTAATCCAATTCTCTTTGCATTCTGGAGGCATCACATTCAACAATTAGTATCATTAATACTGCCCATAAACTGGGTGACACTGAAGACTGACAGCTTTAACTGGATATGGATAGGAAAGGACTCTATCACAATTCCTGATTGGCTTCTAACAACTGTCTCATCCTTCAGTATCCTCTTTCTTCATCCACCAATATTGCTAAAAATACAGATGTAATTACCTGTTTTATAAAATATTCAAAATAAATGCAAATCTTTCATACACCTTTAAGATCTGGTTCCCGTATGTCTTTTCAGGATTATCTCTTACTTATTCTCACTGTCTCTCCTGCTCATGTAAACACACCACACACACTGTTCTCTACTTATGTGCTGAGCTACACGTAGGTTTTTCAATATGACATGTTTTCAAATGCTAGTTCTTCTTTTTGAAGTTATTTTAACCAACATCATCCAGATTCTCTCCTCTGTGGACAATTCCCTATCTTGTATTTCCAGATCAGACTTAGAGGCTGTTTTCTTGGTAAATTTCTTTAACTTTCTTTCTAACTCTTCTCATTTTTCCTAACTCAAAACATGCTTAGTTAACATAAGTCTTCCTTTAGCTCTCATTAAATATGCCCACTGAGGCATTTATCATGTAGTATGTTAATTGGTCCTTGATGTCTTTACCACTTCCCCTAGATTACAAGATCCCTTGAAGGTAGAGACAATAATTTAGACACCTTTTATTTCAAGCACTTCCCTTGGTGCTTGCTACTCGGTAGAAAAAATATTATTTGTTGAATAAATGAATTATTTAATAACTTTTTGAATTATAACTAAATGATACTCTAACCTTTTCTAATGTTTGCTGATAAAATTCTCTCTTTTTAGCAGTAAACTCTTTTCAGTTCTATTTTCAGTCTTTTGTTTCCACATCTTAACTGAAGTCACACTCTACATCAAGATTGCTACTCACTTAATAGGCCCCTCTACAAAGAATACATTTTTAAATATAAACCTGCATATGCCACAGAGCACTGTCACACTCTAATCTTCGCTCTTGTTGTTTCCACTGTTTGATAAGAGTTATTCTGTTTGCATAGTGCTTTGCTACTGAACCCTGTAAAATTGTCTTAGTTCATTTGGTCTGCTGTAACTAAACACCATAGTCTGGGTGGCTTATAATCAACAGAAATTTATTTCTCACAGTTCTAAAGGTTGGAAAGTTCAAGATCCAGCTGCTGACAGATTCAGTATGTGCTGAGGACCCACTTCCTTATAAATGACGTCTTTACACTGTATCCTCACATGAAAGAAAGGGAGAGCTCTGGTCTCTTCAGCTGCATTTAAATTTCTATTCCTATTTATGAGGGTTCCACTCTCATGACTTCATCACTTCCCTGAGTCTACAGCTCCTAATGCCACCACATTGGGGATTAGGCTTCAACATACTAATTTTGAGGGAACATGAACATTTAGTCTATGCATTTCCCCCGGTCCACCTCAATTTATGCCATTCTTACATGCAAATACCTTTATTCCATCTTAACAACCCCCAAAATTTTAACTAATTACAGCAACAACTCAAAAGTCCGAAGTCCAAATTGCCATCTAAATATTATCTAAATCAGACATTAGCGAGGCTCAACACATAAGTTATTTTGAGGCAAAATGCTTTTGAACCTGTGAAATCCAAACATGTTATATGTTTCCAAAATACAATGATAGTTTAATCATAGGATTCCTATTATTTAAAAAAATAAAATGGAAAGAAGAAAGGGGTAGCAGGTCATATGCAAGCCTAAAGTCCAACAGGGCAAACAACATTAAATTTTAAGGCTCAAGAATAATCTTCTTTGACTCAATGCTCTGTCCTTCTGTACTGACTAGAACTGTGGTCCTGCCTTCCAGACTTCATCTGTCTGGAATTGCATGGCTTCACCCCAGGCATTTCTGTGCCTGGCCCCCCCTCTATAGTGGCTCCATGCCTGGGCCATGCACCCACAGCTCCATCTGGCTGGAATTGCATGCCAGTAGGTATTCTGATCTGGACACTCAGGGGTAGCTTCACCCCTAAGGCTCCACCTGACATTGCCCTGATGAGAGTTCTCTTTGGTGGTTATGCACTCACTGGAGCTTTTGCACTCTGAACCTTTGATGACAGTGGCAGGCATGATGATTTCTGAATTGTTGCTGAGGTCATTCTTGTATTGTCTTGACCAATAGGTTCTGGCTTCTGTTCAGATACCTGATGAGTCTCCTTACTATGTGGTCATTTGCTCATACCTTTGGTGTTCTCTCCTGAAGAGGATTTTTTATTGTTTTCAATATGGATAGGCTGAGACTTTTCAAAATTTATGTTGTTCTTTTGTTTAACAATTTTGTCTTTAAATTACGTCTGTCATCTTGCATTTCCCTATAAGCAGTAAAAAATAAAAATAAAAAAAGAAATTCAGGCCACTCCTTCAACATTTTGCTTAGATATAACCTCATGTAAATATCCAAGTTCATCATTCACAAGTCCTGCCTGATGCAAAATACTAATACAGAAACACAATTCAGTCAAGTCCTTTACCAGTTTATAATAAGCATCACCTTTGCTTCAGTTTCCAAAAACATATTCTTCATTTCTGTCTGGACCTCAGCAGACTAGTCTTTACCATCCATATTTCTACCAACATTCTATTGACAACCACATAGGTGTTCTCTAAGAAAATTAAGATTGTCTCTGCAGCTGTTTTCTTTCTGGACCCTCACCCCACCCTCACCTCAATGGCCCATTCACAGCAATGTAAACTTTTCTAGCATGTGCCTCAAAACTCTTCCAGCCCTACCTATTACCCACTTCCAAAAGCTCTTCCACATTAGTTATTTGTTATAGTAGCACCTTACTTCTATAATTTTCTTAGTTTTTTCAAGCTGTTATAACAAAAATACCATAAACTGGAAGGCTTTAAAACAAAAGAAATTTATTTTTCACAGTTTTGGATGCTGGGAAGTCCAAGATCTAGCTGCTAGAAGACTCAGTGTTTGATGTGGCCCTGTGTCCTCATAGATGGCATGTTTTTATCATGTCCTCGCATGGTGGAAGGAGATAACACTGGTCTATTCAGCCTTTGTAAGGCACTAATCCCATTGATGAAGTCTCCACTCAGGTGGCTTAATCATTGCCACAGATCCATAGCACCTAATATAATCACTTTGCGAATTAAGTTTCAACATATGAATTGGGGATGAGGGGTCACAAGCATTAAGTTCATAGTAAGAATATTGCTAAATAATTTCTACTTCCATTTATCATTGACTTTTACTGTCCTCTAAATTATAAATTCATATTCAGTATGGATACATTTTCCTGTAACTATAAATATAATGGCAATTCTAATGATCATATGGATGACATATCAATCTAAGTCATATTTCATCAACTCAATTGTCCTTTTTTTGTCATCTACTTTAGCCATGTCCCTGAACATTCATTTCTCATAATTCAAGTGTGTTCCATATCATAAATATTAACTTTAAGACTAGGGCCTCACTTATTTTCCAATTCTATGATAACCCTAGTTCTAGTAACCTGTGCTCTTGAATCTCATGTTCTCAACTACTTTGCTTTTCCATTTGAACCTCGTTGATTAAAGTTCTTCTTGAATTTACTTCTTTTGATAGAAAACGTGAATTCATAAGAAATTGCTACCATAGTCAAGGATTTCCATTTGCAATAGTAGATATTAATGGCATATGGTCTAAAAAAAGGATTTATTAAATTATCTGTAGATGGCTCCCAAAATCAGCACTGGAGATGGAGAATCAATTATCACAGGTTATGTGGTCATGGCCCCAAACAACATTATCCAGAAACATGCTCCAGGAAAACTCCTTTGCCAGGACTGATGAATACCAGATGAATTGACTTATACTATAAACAGAGCTTGTATTGTACACTACATAATACTAATAGCATTTCTGTCATTATAGACTATAATTATATTAGTGCTTTTTCCCAATAGTAGCACCTCCACGAAAGTTTTTCTATTGTTCTCTAGTAAATCTTGTTACTAAAATCAAATTCAAAATTTGGAACAATACATCTGGATGAATTGGAGTACATGACTTGTTCATGCACTGTAAACAATGACATCTAGAATATTTAGAAATAACTATTTTCAACTTGCATAGCAGAATTTGTTTTCATTTCTCATCAAGTTTTATAAATTGCTCACCCAATAGGATGAGTCCCAAAAGGCCAAGTAGCAGTTGCAACTTTCAGTTCAAAGGAATCTCTCTTATGTTTTCTGGTGAAAGCATTTTGCCCTTCAGTTTAAAACTTCTAAACTCACAAAGACACCAAATATAGGGACAGGCAGCCTTTTTTTTTTTTTTTTTTTTTTTTTTGCAAGTTGAAGATTTTGATGAAATAATAATATATATATTCTCCTCCATTCACTTTGATTTTCAGCAGTGAATTTAGTCTATGTTGCTTAAGCTAAGTTTAAATATCTTTGATAGAAAATTCTCTAGTCTTGTTCTTTCCACATACCTGAAATCCTGTCAAATCCCTTGTTATTCATGAATTACCATTGACCATTAGTATTGGTCAGAATATACCAGAATATGCTAAGAAAAAAAAAAATCTTACTATCTTAATTACTTAACAGTACAAAGATTTCCTTTCGGTTTTATTTTGCTTTGTTTTGTTTTTAGATGGAGTCTTGCTCAGTCACCCAGGCTGGAGCACAGTGACATAATCCCTGCCCCTGCAACCTCTGCCTTCAGGGTTCAAGCAATTCTCCTGCCTCAGACTCCCAGTAGCTAGGAGTACAGGTGCCCACCACCATGCTCAGCTAATTTTTTTGAATTTTTAGTAGAGATGGGGTTTAACCATGTTGGCCAGGCTGGACTCGAATCCCCGATCTCAAATTATTTGCCCATCTCAGCCTCTCATCCTTCCAAAGTGCTGCGATTATAGGTGTGAGCCACCATGCCCAGCCAAAGGTTTCCTTTTTATTCCTGTTACAGATACAGAGCATACTATGGTGAGTATACAAGCAGGGGTTCTGCTACAGAAATCACTTGGAAACACACAAGGCTTTACTGCCTCGTAGCTGTACCATTTGAAACATGAGTCATGCTCAATTGCTGCAGCAGTAGAAAGAAAAGCTGAAGGGCAATGTTAACATTCCTTACTCTGTTTCATAGCCTTTGGTCAGATGTCATTACATTACATCATCATTTATCTCTAACCACAGGAGATTGAAAAATTGTAAGACAACAGATAAAGTGTGCGGAAAGCACCAAACTATTACAGGATTCATTCTCCTGGACAAAGAATAGTTCCCTTCAAATTGTAGCTGCTGACAAGATTTCCCATCTCTACGGTTCTTCAGGGAAAAATCCCTAAAGGGTGCCATAGCAGTTCACTTTCTATTGGTACCAGTATATCTTGCAAAGCCCTCTCTTATTAAGGGTTAACATTTTTCTCTGGAAAGAAATTGGTCATAGGAAACTTCTTTAGGAAACTGATAATACTGATAAAATAGGAACAAAAGGAAGTTGAACCCTCTGCTCACAAACTTCTTTGTGATATCATGACCTCTAGAGGGCATACCTTGACATTCCAAAGCACACCTTTACTATATTATTCCTTTTTATTTATGTTACTGGTTTATGTATTTAATATACTATACTTTAAAATTATTATTTTAGAGTATACTTCTATTTTAGAGTGTATTTCTTATATAACTGTATATAAGTTAACTGTGGAACATCCTCAGGCAGGTCCTTCAGAACATATTCTAGAATAAAGCATTGTTATTATAGGACATAAGAATTCCATGAATGTTATTGCCACTGAAGACCTTCCAGTGGGACAACATGTGAAGTTGGAAGACAGTGATACTAACAGTCCTGACCCTGTGTAAGCCTAGGCTAATTTGTATGTTTGTTTCTTAGTTTTTAACTAAAGAAGGTAGAAAGCAGAAAATAAAATAAGTCAAAGATAGCAAAAAGCTTACAGAATAAGGATATCGAGAAAGAAAATATTTCTGTACAGCTATACAGAGTTTTAAGCTAAGTATTATAAATCAAAAAAGTTTTTTACAATTATAAAGTAAAAATGTTACAGTAAGCTAGTTAACTTATCGTTGAAAAAAAATTTTAATGACTTTAGTGTATCCTAATTCTGCAGTGTTTATAAAGCCTATAGTAGCATAGAGTAGTGTCCTAGGTGTTCAGTTTCACCAACCTCTCACTGACTCACCCAGAGAAACTTTTAGTCTTGCAAGTTCCAGTCATGGTGAGTGCCCTAAGTGGGTGTGCCTCTTTTTTTTTTTTTTTTTAACTTTTCATACCATATTTTTACTAGACATTTTCTACGCTTAGATATTTTTAGACATATGAGCCATTACTATTGCATTATAATTGCCTACAATATTCAGTACAGTAACATGCTGAAAAGGTTTGTAGACTAGCAGCAATAGGCTATACCATACAGCCTAGGTATGTAGCAGGCTACATCATCTAGATTTGTGCAGGCCTACTCTATGAGGTTTGCACAGCAGTGAAACTGCATAATGATGCATTTCTCAGAATGTATCCCATCATTAAGTGATGCATGACTGTACAACACCTATAACAGAGTTTTGAGTATACAAATAAATCAACAAAATTAAATCATAGAGATTATATTTATCATGTCACTAGTTCATGATTTATGTAACAATTGAGCAAAAATAAATCATAAAACATCAAATTGCCTAATATAGTTGTTTTAGTAACTTTTAAAAACAGAAGGCACCCTTCCATCCCCATTCACCTATAATTGGTTTGAATGTCAAGATTAATGGTTGCACATAATCACCAAAAAGCTAAAATGAGGCTAAAATTCTTGGAAAATGAGGATTTCTGCATAGAGCACAGCAAGCACCAAAGCAGGTCTAAAAACGAGTTAAGAGAGCACGGTGGCAAGTGGCTTGGGGTTTTATGTGATTGGGAAATGGGGTTGTGTTGAGGCTTGCCTCAAATGGCTAGGATTTGCATGGTTTGAATTTCCTGTTAGTGCCAAAGGAAGGAAAACCAAGCTATCCTTAGCAATTTTTAGAGATACAGGCAAAAGAGAAATTGGGAATTGTAGGTATTGAAAGCTGTCAGCAGTCAAACATCAAAACCAAAGTCAGGCTATTTATGGGATTTGTACAATGAATTCAAGATGTTGTGCAAGTACACCAACATCAATAAATTTAGACTCACATAAAATGTTCTCCAAAACTTGTTAATTATATATAGAGTAATAATTAATGCTATATACTGTTTATTAAGTAAGAAATTTGACAGAGTGGTCCATATAACAGACATTAAAATCAAAGTTTAGCAAAATAAAGTCATCTGTTTGAGATTAATAATACTAAAAAGTAGTAAATGACAGAGTAAGAATATGGAACAAGTTGGTCAAATTCCAAAATTTACAAACTTGTTATTGTGACATAACGCTTTGGTAAACAAGTTGCATATCACACAATGATGAAATTATAATCCAGAAGAAAATAATATTTTAGGTGAGATAGTAAAAACAACATTATTGAGATTAATAAGTAAATCAAAAGGTAACACTTTAAATTTAAATTTAAATAAAAACAATAATTATGAACTTAGTAATAGTACTAATAGTGATCAGTCACTTGGGGTAACACATCATACAATTTACATTTTAATCCTTAACTGTTGAATTAAAAATGTTCCTTTCATTACCAGATAAAAAGTGATGCATAAAAAAGCAAACCTTCAACATCATATCAGTTATCTTAAAGATAATTATTTTTAAAATATTTAATATATGTATCACATACTTATTAAAGATTAGTACATTTTTCTCTAACATAAGAGTTACTGTCAAAATTCTGCTTTCTGCACTCTACATAAGAAATGTAATCTGAAGTAATATACAGCAAATAAACCCATCTAAGGCCAGGCACGGTTGCTCACTCCTGTAATCCCAGCACTTTCAGAGGCCTAAGCAGGTGGATCACTTGAGGTCAGCAATTCAAGATCAGCCTGCCCAAAATGATGAAATCGCATCTCTAATAAAAATACAAAAACTAGCCAGGTGTGGTGGCGTGCACCTGTAATCCCAGATACTTGGAAGGCTGAGGCAGGAGAATTGCTTGAGCCCAGGAGGCGGAGGTTGCAGTGAGCCAAGTACGCATGTGTATTTAAAAAATGGCTATTTTTATTCTGCCAGAAATGAATTTCCAATTTTTAAAAAAACATAAAATAGACGTCCATATATATTTTATCCCTTGCACCTGATGGGGCTTTATTATATTTGATAAACGTAACCAATTATAACTTGGGTAAGTAGCAGGAAAATAAAGACTGAAAAATAATAATAAAATATAAGTTGGCTTCTATTCCCTAAGACAATTTATTCGTTTAATAATATAAATTAATCTGGAGGCAAATTTTTGACTAACAGTGTTTTCTACTAAGAAAAAGAAGTATTTTATTCAAATAAATTAGAATATATATTTATTTTCTTTTCACTCTGAAGCCTTTAACTGTAAAACCTTTAAGTAGATTAGAGTAGGTATTTACAAGAGCAATGATAAACTTAAGTAATAGTTAAGAAATGAAATAATTGCTTTAGGTACTATCTCATTCAGTTTAGGTCAATGTTCTTTCTCCAATGTAAGAGGAAGTAACTGAAGCAATTGTTAAATATTTAACAATATTTTCTTTTTTTTTTTTTTTTTTTTGAGACAGAGTCTCGCTCTGTCGCCCAGGCTGGAGTGCAGTGGCCGGATCTCGGCTCACTGCAAGCTGCGCCTCCCGGGTTCACGCCAAAAATGACTATATTAAATGCGCTAGAAGACATCCCTGAGTTAAGACTGAATCAATAAATACTTTTTCAGTTTATCATTGCTTTTATAAATAACTATTCAAATCTGCTTGGAGGTTTTAGAGTCAAAAGTAAATTCATATATATTCCTATTTATTTGAATAAAATACTTCTTTTTTGGCCAGGTGTGGTTGTTTACACCTGTAATCCCAGCACTTTGGGAGGTCAAGGTGGGCAAACCATGAGGTCAGGAGTTCAAGACCAGCCTGGTCAACATAGTGAAACCTTGTCTCTACTAAAAATTCAAAAATTAGCTGGGCATAGTGGTGCATGCCCCATAGTCCCAGCTACTCAGGAGGCTGAGGCAGGAGAATCGCTTGAACCCAGGAGGTGGAGGTTGCAGTAAGCCGAGATCGCACCACTGCACTCCAACTTGGGCAACAGTGAGACTTGTCTAAAAAAAATAATAATAATGAAAATAAAAGACTTCTTTTTCTTAGTAGAGAGTTCTGTTAGACAAAATTCTGCCTCTGAGTTAATTTATATTATTAAACTAGTAAATAAATTATTTGAGGAAATAGAAGACAACTTATATTTTATTATTATTTTTCAGTCTTTATTTACCTGATACCTACCTAAGAATTAGTCCCTGGCCTTGAAATCAAACGGAGTTTCCTTGGCTGGAATTAACAATTATTTTAAACTGGTGACTCATTTTTTCTTTCATTTTTCTACCTTTTAAAATAAAAATACTTATAATTGGTCTATGTTTTTCAAATCATTGTGCTTTAAAAGTAGATATCTTTTTTTTTGAAATTCATAATTAATAGACGGAGAGAAACTTTGACCCAACATGGTATAGACCCATAATCTCAACCATACTTTACTTAGATTATGAAATCTGGGATTTTTGAACTAATGTTAGTTATGACATGTGATTTTGGATTTTGAGTTGATGCTATAATGGAATGCGATCTTTGGGGATGTTGGAACAGGGCGGATATATTTAGTATATGGGAAAGATATGAATCTTTAGAGGCCAAGGGCAGACTGTGGTAGGCAAAATATTGTCTTCAAATCCTACTCCCCAGAATCTGTGATATATGCTAAATTACATGACCAAGGGGGATTAAGTTCACATATGGAATTAAGGTTATTGATTGATTAACCTTAAGACAGGGAAATTATCCTTGAGCCAAAAAATAAATAAATAATAAATAAAATCCTGCCAGCCTCTACATGCTAAAAAGTGCAAATAAGTAGATTGTCTCCTAGAACCTCCAGAAAGGAATGCAGCCCTGCTTTCATTAAACTTGTGCTAATTAAAATTGCAAGTAGTAATTGATATATTTATTTTAGCAGAATGAGACACATTTTATATTTCTGAACTCCAGATGTGTATTAAATCAGTAAATTTGTGGTAATTTGTTACAGCAGCCATAGAATACAACACTCTACTCCAAACAAAAATGCTTCAGAAAGTCAAAACTACAGCTCATTACTTTTTTAAAAAGTAAATTATTAAAGTAGAGTGCATTTAATTATTTATCCTTATTTGAGAAATGAAATGGGCTCATTCACCATTATATCTTTGTACTTTATTAAATGTCAGATGTCAAGTTAGCACACGTTTCTGGTTGCTTCAGACGTGAATCACAAACTATTAACCATGTAAAAATCATCTTAAATTTGAGTTATTATAATCTAGGTTATTCAACTGGTTTATCTGTGATATGAGTTTCCATATAGAAAAAGTAAAATATAAATAATCGGAGTGAACTAAATTTACTATTATTTTATGTTTAAGGAAATATCAACCAGATAAGACTAATAAAACAGAAAGGTAAATAAGGAGAACATTTTATATGTTTACTGATTTTTACACATTGCACTCGTTTTTTCTTGTGCACTGTAAGTAAACATGCTGCAATTCCTATGAAAATAAACTTGTGCTTAATGAAAATTGCAAATAGTAATTGATATAATAAAAACAACAAAGTGCTTTGGTGACACAAACAAATAAGGAATAAATATTTTGAACATACAGATTTAGAAATTTATGCTAGGTTTACATAGGTTATCTACCTTCTATAATTTCATACAGATATACAGGGAATGATTTTATTTGTAAAGAATAGATAAAACATTATTTTAAAAATATATGTCTCCGGCCCGGCGCGGTGGCTCAAGCCTGTAATCCCAGCACTTTGGGAGGCCGAGACGGGCGGATCACAAGGTCAGGAGATCGAGACCATCCTGGCTAACACGGCGAAACCCCGTCTCTACTAAAAACACAAAAAATTAGCCGGGCGAGGTGGCGGCGCCTGTGGTCCCAGCTACTCGGGAGGCTGAGGCAGGAGAATGGCGGGAACCCGGGAGGCGGAGCTTGCAGTGAGCTGAGATCTGGCCACTGCACTCCAGCCTGGGCGACAGAGCGAGACTCCGTCTCAAAAAAAAAAAAAAAAAAAAAAAAAAAAAAAAAATATATATATATATATATGTCTCCTTTGGGAGAACGAGATTATTTCACATATTTGAAAATAATATAGATAGCTAAAAGGTCCTCTTCTTTATCCTCTTCCCTAATTCCTTTGCATTGCTAAGTCATAGATATATTTAAAGCTCCTATCAATTGAGGTTTCATCTCCTTCAGAAAGCTTTCCTACAACCCTTTGTGAATAATTACTAAAATATCCAGACACTACAGATTCAACCAATGAAACATCCTTTATGGTCTCAGAACTCTATCCCAGACAACTTGGAACAAGATCAGTGGCCATCCCTAAGCCATTAATCTGTGGAGTTCAAACACAAAATATTGCTAGAACAGAACATCCAGGTATAGATTGCAGCAGTACATCCAACACACTGCTATTTACTGTAGGACACTCTGCAATACTCTATTAATGTTATGTGTCATTAATATCACCATGTAGTGGGAATCTCATTTAGGTTTTAGTTATCTTTTAGGTACCCAAGAATCAGGAGGTGGGAAAGATATCAAGAGTTACAAAGCCACATTGTAGAGAACAAGGTCCATACGATTCTCTCTCCTTTCTTTTCTGCTCTTATACTCGCATTCTCAAGTAGTCAAGAAGTCTAGACTGCATTTCATTCCAGATATAATTGTCAGTTGCTTACCACATTATGGACATGACCATATCTGTGCCTTGACTCAGCAAATTACATTTGCAATAAACTTCAAATAGAACATAAGCCTGCAGTAATGGCATGTGTTTGTAGTCCAACCTACTTGGGAGGCTGAGGTGAATCTTGAAACTATAGTTCAAGTGACCTTCAAGAGACCAACCTGGGCAATACAATGAGTATCTGTTTCTTAATAAATTTAAAAAATTGCATATATAGTGCAATATACAGATCTTAAATATAATTTGAATAAATTTGACAGATGAACATATCCTTGCATTCAAAACCTTCATCAATGCCAGAAAGCATTTTCTTTTTTTCCATAAGTTGTACTTTTTATTTAAAATTTAAGCTTTTGCAATTAAGTCTTTGGCCAATTGTGAATTACCTTTTGCAGGTGGTTTGAGGGAGGCATTAACATTATTTTCTTTCCTCACATATTTACTAAATTTGTCGTAAGACTTTCCTTTCTGAATTATGTTACCAGGACAGCTTGTTGAAATTCAATTGACCAAATAAATAGAGGTTTAGTTCTCAGCTTTCTAACTTGTTCCATTGATCTTATTATTTTTCAATAGGGCAAAACCATTCAATCTTTATTAATAAAACATTATGGAAAGACAGAAAATCAATAACATCAGTACTCCTTTTCTTTTCTTTTTTTTCAAGATTGTTTTAAGATTTTGTATATAGTTTGGACTTTTGTAATACTGACTCAACTAATGCATTTCTACAAAAAAATAGTCTGTTAAGATTATGAATGGAATTGTTTTGAATATGAAGATCAATTTGGGAAAAACTAGCATCTTAATATTGAGTCTTTGAATCTATGACTGTACTGTATTTGTTAGATATTCTTATTTATTTTATCATTGTTTTGTAGCTTATTATGTAGAAGTCTTAAACTTTTTTGTTGAATTTATTCCCAAGAACTAGAATTTTTATGCTACAATAAATGTTATTTTTAAATTTTATTATCTAATTATTGGGTTATAATATATAAAATCACAATTGATAATACATTCTGATCCTATAACCTGAAGTATTCCTGATCTCCTAATACGACTAGTTATAGTAGTCATCTTGTAGATTCCTTAGACTTTTTAATGTAAATAATCATAATCTTTTAATAATGAGAATATTACATTTCCCTTTCAAATCTTTATGCCTTTTATTTATTTTCTTGTTTTATGGCACTGGCTATGAGCTGCAGTAAATGCCTAAAAGAGTATGTGAGAGTGCACATTTTTGACATCTATCTTATTTTAGTTTAATCATTCAATATTTCCTAGGATTATAAGAAAATGTTCTAAACCTAAAATAAGGTGTTTATTGGAACAGTTGATAGTTTCAGTAAACAGCCATTAAGCTGAAGCAGTTATTTTAGTGCTTTTGAAGTAATTCCACTGACAATATTTCTCTGTCTTTTTTTTTTTTACCTGAAAATTCCCTTAATTCACATTCTCACTTTTATTTTTGTAATTTCTATTGTTACAATTTCTTTTTAATTTTTTTCTTCAGGTGTATCTTTCATGAGAGTGGCCATAAGCCAAGAAAGCCATTTTCTATGAGAGCCCTGATTGAAAAAGCTAGGATTGTGTGCGGTCAGGTATGAGACAATAGAAAAATAAAACCACAATAAATGAAAATGAAATGGAAGAAATATATTACTTACGTGTCCCAGATAGAATAGGGGGTTAGAGGAGGCTGAAGGGACGTTTGAAGGCAGTAAGAAGCTCAACCAGCAGGTAGTGTGTGTGTGTGTGTGTGGGTGTGTGTGTGTGTGTGTTTGTATGTAATAAAGAGAGAAAGAGAGAGAGAAAGAAAGGTAAAAGGAAGAGAACTAGTCGGACTGCATCTTTATTAGTGTCCATGGGCATTATCCCTTAGGCTTTCTGTCTGAAGCTGTCAATTGGCTAGTTTAATGAAATCACATGTTGAGAGAGGAACTTACTTACATTGTTTTGATCAACTCTAAGTCATGGGGATATGTTGGGATTTGGGTTAGTCAGATGTGGGATAAGTTGGCTATATCACAAACAACCATGCAGAGAAGGGAAGTTTTAACAAGGGCAAAGGTGATGAGGTATGATTGAGTTTCAGACAATTTATGTAGTCCCACAAATTACTGATCAACACTGGTGATCCCTTTATTTAATAAGCTCAAAAGCTTCAATCTATATTTTGAGAATGATTTATTTGAACAGGTCTGTGTTCCCTGTGCCCATAGTTTAGTGACAGTCTTCAAAATATCTTTTGTCCTTCTTTCCTTTATTAACTTTTCTGTCTTCTAGTGTTCTCAACAGCACTGCACTGCCTAGACACCAAGCTCTTACTGACTCAAGTAGAATAGATTGCTTACTTACATTTCAAAGAGGTCACGTCTTGGGCTTGTTATGGTTGTGAATCAGTCTCTTTCACCACATTTCATGATGTGGTAAAGGCTTCAACCCAAACTTTTTAATCATAGCAGGGAAGGATAGCTGGTATTGCCCAACTATGAGTTCTGAGTTAGCAGAAAAGCATGGCCAGAGACCACAGACTGCCTGTTAACTGCTGTTGATCTTTTCAGCAGAGGAGTCAATGCAGTTTAAATGCCCTGCAATTGAAGGGTCAGGATACCTTTAATGGATTCTTATGGCTGGGCCTGCTAGACTTTTGTGCACTGAGATGATGGAACACTGCACTCATTTCTGTACTGTCTGTGATTTTTTTCCCTCATAAAATTTAGTCCAACCAGCCTTGTGTGAGGGCTGCTGGCTACTCATTGTTATTTGCTTGATATTCTCAAATTTTGGTTGTTATATTGAAATGAACTTTTATGCTATTCTCAGAAAGGTAAAGAAAACTGATGTATAGTTAAGTGTCTCATATCTCCTATCCCCAATCTAATAAAATATTGATGTTACATGATAAAATAGATGGCATCTTAGCACAGAGATATAATGTGCCTTGCAACATTTCAAACAATCTAAGTAACCAACTTACTCTTAAAAACCAAAAAGCATTCAAGAACATTCACAGGGTACCTACTCTATACATCAAGTTAATCCCCAAGGTGGCCATTGCCATTGTTTAAAAGAAAATATTTTAAACATAATAGCTTTTTCTATGAGAGAATCATTTATGATACCTGGCAGTCTGTGGTGTCCATTAAGTTTTATACTGTTGAGTATGATTTTATCACATTTTGAAAGAATATTTGTCCTGAACATAAAACACAATTTTTCCTTTTAATGGCTGTTTTTGCTTGAAGTTGGTCATCAATTTCTTTAAGGAGAATTGTTATTTCATATTCCTTTGGCACAACATAAAGCTTAATAGAAACTGAAATGTCAAGAACATTACAAAAGTACTTCATATTTGCCTCAACTGTAGAATTAGCTATTTACTTAATTATGGCTTTATCAGTCATAAAAATACTCCATGTTTCTAATATAAACTCCTCAATGAATAGTAGAGTGAACAGCTTTTGCTCTTACAATGCAGAATTTTTATGTGACTGTAGAAAAACATGAGATCTTCCTACACCAAGAAATGTGATTTAATCAGCCAAATATTAGCACAGGTAGAGCTGAATTTTGCTTTTTGTGAAATGCTTACGCATCAAAAAATAATCAAGTTGTAATAATAAGTTTCTTTATTGTTTTCCTATTTAAACATGTTTTTGGCAGGAGAAGATTTAAAAATTAGTAGACAGGCAATGGAAATCAAAGTATGTGCATGTAGGACAATTTTGAATAACTAAAACAGGAAATGTGAATGTGCTCATTAAAAAAAATTCAATGACAATGTCAGTAGATTCTATATAAAAGTGTTACATACAATAATTTAGGTTATGAGAGTAAAATTTAACCTTTTGAAAATATATTTATTTTAGTATGTTCTAACTAATGAAATAAAATACTGACAGAACTGATATATTTTATGTATCTGGAATGAATTTTTATTATCTATTTTAAGAATTTTGTTCAATGAAAATTTTTTATATAGAATGCTTTGCCAGCTGTTTTGAAAAAGTATATTTATTTGTACAGAGATTATATCTCAATAAATGATTATCATAATTTTTTTTCTTTTTTCTTTTTATTTTTTTGAGATGCAGTCTCACTCTGTCTCCCAGGCTGGAATGTGGTGACACGAACTTGGCTCACTGCAACCTCCACCTCCCAGATTTAAGCGATTCTTGTGTCTAGGCCTCATGTCTGGCTAATTTTCTATTGTTGTTGTTGTTTTCAGTAGAGATGAGGTTTCGCCACGTTGGCCAGGCTGGTCTCAAACTCCTGGCCTTAAGTGACCTACCTGCCTCTGCCTCCTGAAGTGCTGGGATTATAGGCATGAGTCACCGTGACCTGCCAAAACTTTCTGAAACTGAGTATAATTTTAAAATATATATATATAATCTCTGTGTACTATTAGAGAAACAGTGCATTAAGAGACCATTGATTTTGTTTGCAGAATTTAATTTAAAATTCTGTGGTTTCACAATTTTATATTTCTAAATCATGTTTAGCTGGTGTACCATGCATTTAGAAATATATTTAATGAATAAATCACTAACATCTAACATATACTAAGATCTTGTTATGAATTTGTCATTGTTTAGGGTGATTAGATTTGCATAGCTAATTTCTTTCTCATAGTCATCCTTAAAGCTATGGATCATTATTCAGATTTACTGATGTGGAAACTGACACTTGCATTGATTAAGTAAGTAACCTAGAGCAAGTAATCTAGTTCCAAATAAATTCATTGAACTCCAAGCCATCTAATGCAGGGGGAGAGGAAGTAACAAGACCTCTCCTGCAGATTTTCATAAACTTGTGGTCCCTATCTAAGTCATCTCATGCCTAGGACAAAAGAATTATTTAATCCAATTTTAGTTATTGGTTTTTGATATATATTTAAATTCTGTCAATTCCCATTTTTCTTCCTAACTTTTTTTCCATTGGCTAAGAGGAACCTTATGAAGAACACAAGTAAGCAAGTTCAATCATATGACACTGCTGTGGGCAATAAGCCTCATCAACTCAATAATTTATGACAGAAATGTCCTACCTTTTTAGCGGGGCAAGCTCAGAGTTCATGGCTTTTTCATGTCTTCATTATAACCTAATCCAGATGTTTGAGTTCATTTCCTCTCAGCTGATTTTTTTTTCAGTGGATTGGGTAATTTCTAATTGAAAGTATTGCTGATCCCATCTGTGCACTTCTCTAGAATCTTATATTGGCTTACTCTCCCCACACCCCACTCCATTCCATACTATCCAGTGCACATTTTTGCAGCATTCCCAAAAGTCTACTTCTCCAGGTTAAACTCTTGGTGCCATACAGTACTGATGTGAGTCACAAGGTAGTCTGCTCATTCATCTCCTTTATAGTACTGTTTTAGGACACAGGACTTTTTTTTTTTTTTTTAAGCAATAGGAAAGACAAACATGTTTAATATGGAATATAGTAAATGATTTAATTAAAAAGTGGCACAATTTCCACATCTCATTCTTGGGCACAAGTGTCAACTCTTACCCATTTTTTTTTTTTTTTTTTTTTGAGACGGAGTCTCGCTTTGTCGCCCAGGCTGGAGTGCAGTGGCCGAATCTCAGCTCACTGCAAGCTCCGCCTCCCGGGTTTACGCCATTCTCCTGCCTCAGCCTCCCGAGTAGGTGGGACTACAGGCGCCCACCACCTCGCCCGGCTAGTTTTTTTTGTATTTTTAGTAGAGACGGGGTTTCACCATATTAGCCAGGATGGTCTCGATCTCCTGACCTCGTGATCCGCCCGTCTCGGCCAACTCTTACCCATTTAAAGCCTAAATTCTACAGAGACTTGAATGGGGTTAATTTAGGACACATGCATGTATGGATGTGTGTATTTCTCAGAATATTTAAGCAGAGTACTTAGCAGCACAAAACACCTAGATTCACATATGGTACTCTCAAATAGGAAAGCTATTGCCCTTATCTGCCTCTCCCCATCTCCAGGGGGATTAATTTTAAATTAAGAATTATAATCTACTGCTCAGTTTTTATCATTCCCAAACTCTAAAGCATATGTATATATAACCAACTGCTTTTGATCATGACCTTTCTGGAAGCAAAGATGGTATTTAGTTATAGAGTGGATTTAAAAGCCTCTGGGTTAACTTGTACTATTTCCTCCACTGGATTATAGATGGTCTGGTTTATGGGACAAATTTTCTTAGAAGTTGTTTAGAGTTTTTTTTTCTCTCTCCTTTTTTTTTGCTTGATTTATTGATCAACTTACATTTCAATTTTCTTAAACTACTAAAGAACCCTGGGTAAAACCGTTAATAAAGTAAATAATCTAATTCAACGTTTTGAGTAGTTAAAAGCTCAAGTCCACATTCAGCATCTTTGAACATTGAAAGATACCAGTAAAACCATATTATATTAGTTTAACCATAGGCAATCTATTGTTTTTGTTATCTAAAATTTATGAAAAAGTTATGATATTTCCCAAACTTTTCACAAATATCAAATTATACAAAAGAAGACTTTCAGTCTAAAAATATCTTCTTTCTTGTACTTTTCACTTTTCTACCAGATTTATTTATTAAAATTTTATTTTTGAAAACTCTAAATTAGATTATTCTATTGCTTCAAACCCAGTTTTGCCAATGGTATAACACGCAGACATTGTAGCATGACATGCAATGTCTTTATATACTGATGTTTCTTAATATTCTTACGTATTTTTTATCATTTGCTACAAAAAATCTGTGTCCTATTTCTCCTTTTCATAAATGTCCCTACTAGTCTCCAAATCAACAATATTGTCTCATGCCTCCATGCCTTTATTTTTTTTGTAATGTTATCTTCTTTTCATGAAATGGACTATCCTTTTTCTATAATTAAAAAATTTTACTTTGTTAAATATTCAAGTAAAAAGTCACTCCTTTGAAGCTTTCTATTTTTCTTATCTCTAAGATTATTTATCCTCTCTAGCCTCTTTATATAGATAACATTTGCATCTATATATTTATTTACAACATTTTCTGAAAAGCATAACACTATAGCACCAGCATTAGAATCATATGATTATGATAAAATTACTAATTTGGGGACCTCCCCCTTAGAAACTACCCAATCAAAAGGTGGTGGCAGATAGTAGCTGAACTGTAAATAAGCACTCCAGGTCATTCTTATGCTAATTCAAAATTGAGAACTACTGCCCTTGATGGTGAACTTCTTAAGGACAGAGTATTTACTGGTCCTTTATTTTACTTCTAGAGATAATAGGCTAGAGAAAATGGTACTTAGGTATATAAGTCTCAATATATCTTCATTAAAAGAATAGAATTACAGTACTAAAATAACAATGCTACTAAACCCTTTCAGTGCTCTGCTAATAAAAATGCATTCAGCAAAAAAAGTAGAATTTGTTCTTACTTATTAATTATAGTATTCATCCATGATTTCCAAATCTATTTTTGGTTGTGAAAAACCTTTAAATTAAACAGTAGTACATAGATTTTTTACTTGGCTAGAACTTTCTTCTTATTATTCCACCACTGAACTGGTAGAGCAGAACATCTTCGAACCCAGATTGAAAACATTATATATATACAAATATTAATTTAGAACTCTTGAACATTAGAGATTCTAATGAATCACCAAATTTATATTTAATTTACTGACACATTATATCTAATACAAACTGTGTAAAAGTTGTCCAATATTGTTAGGCCATGCATTTGGATATTTTTAAAATATATTTTAAATTTTTGTGTTGAATAGGTTGGAGTGATTGTACAACTGCAAACGACTATTCTCAGCTACTTCTTTCATCCTCCTAGTCCCAGTAGTTAACCTATATAATTGCAGCCAGACAACTTTCTAATGCCTGTAAAGGGAAGAATTTCTGCTAACACTATCTAAGCACAATTTGACAAAGAAAAGGAACAGAAAAATAAGGAAGGACATGACCAGTTGATGGCTTCTGCTGAAGTTCATTCCTTCCTCCACATAATTTTTTACTTTGCAATGATTCTTCTTTTAATGTATTGTTGTAATTGCTAAATTAAATCTTAGCTCTAAGACAGAAATATACATTATCTTCAACATATTGAGTTTTTGAAAGTTGTAGCAGTGCTTTTGTAACTTGGCTAATAGATACAAAAATATAATTAGATATAAAGATTAAGCTCTAGTATTTGTTAGTATAATAGGAAAATTATAGTTAATAATTTATCATATATTTTAAAATAGAAAAGAATAATTTTAATGTTCTCAACACAGAGAAAGGATGGATTTGAGTTAATGGAAAACCCAATTACTCTTACTTGATCATTACACATTGTATACAGTATTAAAATATCCCTTGTACCCCTAAAATAGGTACAACTTTTATAAACCCATAAAAAATGAAAATAAAAGTATCTCTAGTTTTGTTAATTAGAATGTAAACAAGTGTTAAATTAAGTTTTACCTGAATCTGCCTCCTTACATATTTTAAGTTCTGCCTAAAGTTTTTTTTTTTCCCATATACAGTGAACAGCAACGTAACTGAATGTGTAAATAGACTGTAACCTACTTTTGTGACAATCACTGAGTTTTGTCAAAAAGTGCCCAACTGTTCAAACCATGTTCAAATAAGGCAAACACTAAGCAACTGTGAGCTGTAACAATAACCAATCCAGCTGTCTGTACCTCTTTATTTATTTATTTATTTATTTATTTTTATTTTATTTTTTTTTAATTGAGATGGGGTCTTGCGCTTGTTACCCAAGCTAGAGTACAATGGCATGATCTCCATCTCAGCTCACTGCAACCTATCCCTCCTGGATTCAAGTGCTTCTTTTGCCTCAGTCTCCCAAAAAGCTGGTATCACAGGCACCCACCACCAGGCTCAGCTAATTTCTTTTTTTATTATTATTTTTAATAGAGATGGGGTTTCAGCATGTAGGCTAGACTGGTTTTGAACTCCTGACCTCAGGTGATCCTCCTACCTCAGCCTCCCAAAGTTCTGGGATTACAGGCTGAGCCACCACACCCAGCCCTCACTTCTGTTTTTATACTTCACTTTCCTTTTCCTGACCATAAATCTTCAACCCTGCAGTAGCACTGTAGTTTCTATGAATCTGCTGTGATTCTGGGGGTTGCCTGAGTCAGGAATTGTTCTTTAGTCAGTTAATCTCTGTTAAATTTTTGTAAAGTTTTTATTTTAAAACAAGGTAGATTTTAAAAGAAATCTTTAATGTGGATCCTAAGCTCTTGCTCATTCCATCTCAAGGACCATAGAAAATTAAGTCTAAATTTGGCAAGTATATTACAGTTTTAAGTTAGATTTTCAGGATGTTGAATATTAAGTTAGTAATTTTTAGCTAATATGTATATCTTTTTTCTGCAAAAACATTTAAACATTTTATTCTGCACGTTAGTTTATTTTAAACATATAATTTTGCTGATCATGAGCAAAGTCACATCAATTGTCATGGAACACCTCGTTCTGGACTCATAGTTTTAGTTCCCTGATTTCCAATTTCCTGAAGCTTAGAATACAAGTTTGAAATTAGGGAAATGTTTATGAAATTTTTATTCGTTTTAATGTATGCCTAAAGTGACTAAAATTGGAAAAATAATGAGGTGGATAAGAGATATTCCAAGCAAAAGGCACACAGTTGGGGAAGAATCTTTGATGATAAAGAGTAATATCAAATAGAAGAGCACAGATCTATCATGTTAATCAACACAGGGCTTATGTTGAAAATTAGTGAAACACAATGTAAGAGATATGCACAAAGCAAGGTCAGGTAGATTTTAAAATAGAAATTTAGATATGGTATGGAAAAAAAAATACAGAAGCTCTGAGGCAGATAGAATTCATTTGATGTAGGGCTGAAATTGGAAGCTCAGACTGCAAATGTTAAGTATTTGTCTAAGGTTCTGTGGTTATTTCAACTTACTTTTGTGGGGCACATCACACTCCATTGGGAAGAATAGGGATGGAGAAAAGGTATATAGACTGTATTAGACATGTAAATATTTGATCATTTCTTTCAATTGTAGGTGCTGAAAGTTGTGATACCTTTCCATACCCATCATAAGGCTCACAACCAATGCTGTCATAACAACAACAACAAAACGGTTAACAAGAGAAAAGCATAACAATTTGATTAAATCAAATTTGTACATGATGTGGGAGACTTCAGAAATAAAGACCCAAAGACTCAGGGGAAATTATCCATTTTTATGCTTAGATTCGATGAAAAATTGACAGCTGAGTAGAAATGTGATTGGACAAAAGGGTATGATCTAATGGTAGTGGACTGAGAATGAGATCTAGCCAGACTTGTTTGTTCAGATTCTTCTTGGCTTCTCTATGTGGCATTCCTTCCTCCTAGAGTGGGGCAGAACCCCTCTGAAACGATAGAGGGAAAGAAGAAAGGAGAGAGAGACACCTTTCTAAACTTATAAGTAAACTTCTTTTTCTATCTATAAGCCAGGAAGTAAGTACAAATTAAATGTTAGTCTTCATTACTACCAGTAAAGTTCCTCAAACTGCTGCTAGGAAATTATTTAACATGCCACAGAGCTTTGCACTGTGAAGAAAGATTAAACAATGAATATTTCTAAAAGACCATCTAAATGCCAAAATAATATTCAGCACAATATATCTTTTGACAATGTTTCTCAAATTGTTATCCCTATACTACCTGAATCAGGATCACCTACAGTGCTTGATAAAATATACATATCTGATCCTGCCACAAATTACTTGATGACACTTTTGAGGGGAGGGGAAAAATACCTTTTTTTTTTTAAGTGAAAATATCACAGGTGATTGTTATGTTTGCAGTGCTTCAGAATAGAACATTTGTTTTCAATGGTTAAGAATGGACCAATTAGGAAATGCCTATGTAGCTTATACATTATGAAACGCTGTTAATGAAAATTTGAATATTCAAACCTCTCACCAATTATTCCACAGAAGCATGGAAATGATATGAACTGATGAAAAAGATACTGGAGCTCCTTTAAAGAATGCTATCACACCATAAGTGGAAGTACTGTGGTAGAAGAGAGACTATAAAATATTAATGGACTATTGACCTGAGGTAGCAAAGGAAGATAAAAGCAAATTATCTGAGCGCATGAAGAAGCTGCCTGTCTCCACGGTGTGGAAAGAACTTCAATATAACAACAGTAGTGAGTAATCATTGTCTGAACTACATTTTTCTCATTACCATATCAGAATTGTATTTGTTTCAGTTTCAGAGAAAAAAAAATGTATTTTTTTAAATTTCATAATTATGTTTTCTGCAGTGTAAGAACAGTTCGCATGGAGAGGTGATTTGAAATATGCATCTTATTATCATTAAAAGTCTAGTAATTGTGGCTATCTTCATAAAACAGTCCAACAGTTGAACTGTTTGGGAGTTTGTTTGGTGTCTTAATTTTAAGTTACTAAAAATTGTACCTGCCCAAATGTTGTTCATGCCTGAAAATAATGTTCATTGAACTTAAATTTTCCCATTCTAGACTCTGCACTTGGCAGCTTTGTGTTGCTCAAAAAAATCATATTGCCAAGAAAATTGGAGGCGTATATATTTATGGTTTCCAACTTAAAGTAGAATCCTAGAGTGCTCAGCATTTCTTTTCATGGCATTATACCTCAAACAATAATAAAAAAAGAAATAAATAAGTTTATCAGAAAACAAACAAACAATGTGCATTTGTATTCACATTAATTCTTTTCATGGACCCCCTTTCTCTACTTCCCTAATCCACAAAAAGATTTATTTTTTTAAATTAAGCTCTAATGTTATGTGCTCAATGAAATTTATCTTGACTCTACCATTCTTCTCTGTTCCTTGAATTCATAATTAGTTGAAGTTGTGTGTGTTTATAGTATATTTTATACATTTCTATTTACACTTTAACTTGAAATATTTGGGAGCATATAAATCTTTCTCACTAGTCTTTGTGATCTAAAAATCAGGAATATTGTATGAATCATGTTTCTGTCTTCATGGCCTCGTTGGAGCTCAGAAACCAATACACCAAAATATGACACTTTGATGTGCTAAACTGAAGAAGCCTCAACATCTCTCTGATCTGAGCCTACGCTTCCTGTCTCTCAATCCTGCCTCTTCCAAAGAACAGGATGAAGTTGTTCTTGGAAGTTACCTTATCTGCTAAAGTCTGGATAGAACAAAAAAGAAAATAAGTATCTCTGGTCCCTTCTCTGTGCTGAATTCATATTGCAGGAAGACTGAAGTCTATCAACACACCTGAAGAGACTTTACTGACAAACCAGTGTTCTGCCAACCCAGCAGACTTTGTCCCAGGTGACTGTATGTTCTTCAAGCCCTTTGACTCCCTCTAAAAATTATTTACTATCCCCTAAAATCATCCACACTTTATATTTCCTTTTCCCTAAGAGAAGGGTATATAGCCTTCTGTTCCCTATTGTGTGGTGTGGTAATCACTTTGTGATTCTCTTGTACACATCAATAAATTTGTATCACTTTATTGCATGAATCTATCTTTTGTCACTTACTTTTCAGTGAAACTTGAGGGGGTGAAGGATAAAGTTTGCCCTTGGCCCGTACAGCCTTTTATTGCCAAACCTAAGAAGTCCAGTGACTGACAATGCCATCTTATTATCATTAAAAGTCTAGTAATTGTGGCTATCTTCATAAAACAGTCCAAAGGTTGAACTGTTTGGGAGTTTATTTGTTTGGTGTCTTAATTTTAAGAAACAGAGATTCAGTGAACGCTGTTTTAAAAAGTACATTAAATAACTGATGTAAATAGACCAAGGCAAGTTTTAATAATGTTAGAATTGTGAAGAAAATTAAGTTGCATGAAATTAAATAATTATAGAGACAGCCTAGATAGCTAATTATATTTATATCTTACTCTCCCATCTACAGTTTTTTTGTTTGTTTGTTTTGTTTTGTTTTGTTTTGTTTTTAACATTCTGGTATCTGTGGTCAGGTTTAAGTAAAGGAGTGCTATATTTTACTTTTTAATCCAAATTTCTGATATGTCTCTCAATCTAGTAATAGAAAACTATACTATTTTGTAAATAATTATATCTTAAATGTTCTATATAGTCCAAGGTGCATGCCTGGTGGATGCAAGTGTTTATAATTTTTATTTTGCAAGAAAATTTGAAATAAAATTTATAAAGTAAGTTGACCTTTATAATTAACAATTTGAATTATGTTTTGCATGTGCCTAGTTAGGGGTTAATTATGAAAATGATAAAATTGATCATATGTATTAAAATGTCATTACTAGATAATATAAATCAACAAATTTATTTCAGAACACTCTGTGTTTAAATAATCAAAGTTTGTAATTTGTATCATAAGCCAAATATCTAAGACCATATCATTTCTTTCAAAAAAGCAAATTTTCATTCTAGAATATTTACTAGTTCTTATTTCTGAAAGTCACATATCATGAGAACAACAAAATGACAAAAAATGAACTGACTGAGCATATTGTATCTAACTCCCTTTATATCTAATTAAATATATAAAAGACATATTTTTTTCTTAATGTGATATTTATGCAATATATTCTTTAAAATATTTGTGTGGATAAATATATAAACACATGCACAGATACACACACATAGACTGACTCTACTACATTTAATACTACATTTCATTATTTTTTTGCCATGTAAACTTCCTAATTATTGAAAAAAAGATCTTTTTCATCAGTTGCAAACATAGAAATACTTCTGTTAAGTTCCAAAAACATGTCGATTATATTTAATCTCATCTTTCGTTAGTTTAGAACAAAAATGCTACATTCTATCAGTTTAAATAATTTTATTTACCTTTTTCTGGATTTGTTTCAAAACGTAGTTAGTTCTTCAGTGTCATGCCTTTTTTGCTACCTAAAATTAGGGCATGTTGGCAACTGAGAAAAATGCAGAGGCAAAAAGATCACTGTGACCTTCTTCCACCTTTCTTCTAGTCTGAAGCATGGCTACAAAAAAATTATTTCGCCTCCGTCACATAAAAGTAGATCAGAAGACCCTCATTCCAAAAAGTACTGCCCAATGCCTGGAGGCCAAGAAGAATATGAATAAACAAGCCTTGTTAATTTCCTCCCATTTCATTACTATTAGGTTATACTTTTTGTGTTCAATCATGTTTCTCTCCACAACTATCCACTTCTTTTTCAGGCTTAGCATAAAAAACCAACTTTCCCTGGTCTTTGAGTTTTTGTTTTAAAAATCTTCTATGTCATGTAAATCTTTGTTTAAATAAATTTGTTATGTCTTTCCTTTGTTATTACTTCTTTTGTTATAGGAGTGCCAACAACCACCCTTGCAATGAGTGAGGAAAAGGTATTACTTTTTCTCTCCCACATCTTAGAAAGATAATTATTTTGTCTGGCACTTGAGTCAGTCTCAGTTTTAATAGTATATATTTAGTTGCATTACTTACTTTCTAATGTTACAAAGGAAATGAATAGTATTTTAGAAGGAAAAGTAGAAATATTAGGGAAAAGATATTTATAAATAAAATCAAATTCAGAGTAGAGTCATAATTGTCACTGGACACGAGAAATAATTATTTTGATTTTATTGATGAATAAAGGAAAGCCAGATGAGAGTGACATAATCACAATATTTAGCAAGGAATAGTTTGGGAACTCTCTTCCATATGAATAATATGAAGAGGGACCAAGGAAGGGGATTTGCTTTCTTAAGAAATAAATTGAACCAGGTGTGGTTTACTTTGTGTTAGGGTCCACCCAACTGGACTGTTTCCCCATCCCATAAACCTAATCCCAAAGGCCAAAAAGTAAAACCCCCTACCCCAAACTTGCCTGTAACTGTTTGACCGGATGCCAGCTGTCCCAGGATGCGGTTAAGACATCTACCTTGCACCACAGAACTGGCAAGAAAAATATCTCCAGGAAGCGGTCAGACACCTGGTACAAAGGACTCCCCCACCTCTTCTTTTTCCTTCACACTGACCCAGTTCCAAGTCCTATAAAACCTTGCTATAGCCTGTAAGCAGGGCTACCTCCTCTGCTTTTGTCAAGAGGTAGCCTGGAGGACTGACAATAAATCAGCTTGCCTGAACTTGGGTCTATTGGCCTCATTCCTTTCTCGGCTGTCCTTCCAATTATCCCTCACATCTTGGTGCCGAAACCCGGGAAGGTGGTAGAATTTGACCTCCCTTTCTCCCTCTCTCCTTCCCTCCCCACTTCCCCCAGCTGAACTCCCCCTTCCAGAACCATCAGGAGAGGCAGAGGATTTCCTATTCCTTTCCATTGCTGGCAGACACATCCAACACCAGGGCCACCTCAGGGGTGAGTAAAGGAGAGTTCTGCCATCTGTCCAGAACCCTTGTCCACTCCTTCCCTACTGAAAGACCCAGCATTGGGCCAAGGGTTTCTTCCTCCCAGACTCCAGGCCCTCAGTATCTTCTTTGAAGGGATGCCTGAACTGGGGATTATCGTGCCTCTCCGACTTGAACTGTGGGACAGGGAATGCCTTCTCCCATCGTTCTAGTCTCCGGTCACGTCTCCCATCACCACCCCTCCCTCACTCATTCTACCATGGGAGCCTCTCAGTCCACTCCCTCAAAGACGTCCCCTCTCGGATGTCTCCTCTGCAACCTTAATGCCCTTGGCCTCCATTCCAAAATTCTGCCAAAAAGGCTCATCTTTTATTGTAACACAGCCTAGCCTCAGTATAAATTGGACAATGACACCCAATGGCCTGAAAATGGCACATTCGATTTTAACATCCTCAGGGACCTAGACAACTTTTGCCATCACAAAGAAAAATAGTCTGAAATCCCTTATGTTCAGGCTTTCTTTGCCCTCTGTAGCTGCCCCTCCCTTTGTCAGTCCTGTTCTGCTTTCCAAATCCTCTTCGCCGGCTCAAAGCCTGACTCATTCTCAGCTCCCCTTCCTTCTAACTATTCCTTCTCCTTTGACCCTGCTGACTTCCCTCCACCCTGTCAACATAATAATCCTCTGCCTGATCATCATGACCCTCTGCCCAATGCTTCTGCTCCTGCCCTTCCTCTTCCCTGCCCAACCACCCAGCTTCTGACTCTGATTCATCCCCATCTCCACCTCGTACACTCTCTCTAACTCAGCATCCCCAACAACCAGCCACCAAACTTTCCCTCCAAGAGGTGGCCGGAGCCGAAGGCATCATTCGCATCCACCTTCCCTTCTCCCACTCTGACCTCTCCCAAATTGAAAAATGTCTTAGGTCCTTTTCCTCTGATCCCAACACTTAAATTAAAGAATTTAAATACCTTACCCAATCTTATGAACTCACTTGTCATGATCTCTACATTATCCTCTCTTCTACCCTTCTTCCAGAAGAGAAGGCAAGAGTGTGGCTTGCAGCACAGGCACATGCCTACGATCTTCATAGGCAAGACCCTACTAAGCCTGTAGGGGCTGCTGCAGTTCCCCAGGAGGAACGCCCCTGGGAGTATTAACCCACAGATATTGGCCAGGCATCTCGTAACCATATGATTACTTGCCTCATTGCAGGTCTTAACAAAGCAGCCCATAAGGTCATAAATTTTGAAAAGCTCAAAGAAATCTCCCAAAGAGCCAATGAAAACCCTGCCAAATTTCTTTCCCACTTTACAGAAACCCTCCAAAAATATATCCACATTGACCCCACCTCCCGGGAAGGAACTATTGTTCTTAATACCCATTTCATGTCTCAGTCTGCTCCTAAGATAGGGTGCAAACTTAAAAAGGCTGAAGATGTCCCTCAAACCCCACTACAAAACCTCCTTAACCTGGTTTTCAAAGTCTTCAATAATAGGGATGAGCAGATTAAATTAGACAAGGACCAAAGAGATCGTACTAAATACCAGCTTCTGAGATCAGCTATCTGTCAGCCTAGCCATAGTACCCAAGGTCACAAACAACCAATTGCAGAAGCCCCCCACCCCTGGCCTTGTTTTAAGTTCGGAAAATAAGGTCACTGGGCAAGGGCATGTCCTAACCCAAGGACACCAAAAACTCCTTGCCCAGCCTGCCAACAGACCAGCCACTGGACGTCTAATTGTCCTCTTAACAACCAGGCTAACAGACCAACTCCTCAAAGCCCTGGCAAGGCAGAGAGTGGAAGGTTGCTAACCCTCCTACAGCTCCTTGGCCTGGCCGCTGAAGGCTGACAGATCCCAGGGCTCCTGGCCTTATCTGCCATCAGTACATCAGAGCCCAGGGAACTCTGCTAGTAACAAGTAAGCCGATCTTTTTTTTTTTTTTTTTTTTGATTGATTGATACTGAAGCCACCTACTCAGCTTTGCCTGAATTTTCAGGACCAACTCATCCCTCCCAGGTCTCTGTAGTGGGGGTTGATTGATTCATCTCACATCCGCTTGCCACTGAGTCCCTTACTTGTTCCTTGTTTAGTACTATTTTTTTCACACTCCTTCCTTATCATGCCTCGTTGTCCCACTCTCATTCTAGGCCGAGACTTTTTAGTTAAATTCAAAGCTTCCGTCACTTTTTCCTGCCTCTCTCAACCAGAGTCCCTTCTGCTCCTCTCTGCTAGTCTAGCCCCTGACCCTTCTCCCCAGTACCTGCTTCCCTCTTCTCTCGTTAACCCAGTGGTGTGGGATACCACCACCCCTTCCGTAGCTGCACACCATAACCCCATCAAAATCCAGTTAATGGACCCCTCCAAATCTCCTAACGTTCCCCAATACCCCATCTCCCTAACCCACCCAAAGGGCCTCCAACCTATTATAAACAAGCTCTACTCATGCGGCCTTCTTAGATCAACACATTCTTCATATAACACCCTCATCCTCCCTGTTAGAAAATCTGATGGCTCATATTGACTCATTCGGGACCTCCAAGCTATCAGTCATACTGCCCTCCCTATTCACCCTGTGGTCCCTAGCCTCTATACACTTCTCTCCCTCATCCCCTCCAACACCACCCACTATACAGCAATGCACCTAAAGGATGCTTTCTTTACCATTCCCTTTCACCCTAATTCCCAAGACCTCTTAGCCTTCACCTGGACTGAGCCTGACACACTTTGGTCACAATAACTCATATGGACTGTCCTCCCTCAAGGTTTCAGAGACAGCCCTCACTTCTTTGGACAAGCTCTAGCCCAAGACCTCACTCTTAAACCTTTCCCCCAGCTGCCTCCTCCAATAAACTGATGATCTCCTTCTTTGCAGCCCCTCCCTAGAGGACTCCCAAACTGACACCCACACCCTTCTAAACTTTCTTGCTAGCAAAGGATGTAGAGTCTCCCTCTCCAAAGCCCAACTGTCTGCCCCAACAGTAACATACTTAGGAGTCCAACTCTCCCTTGGGACCCAAGCCATGACCTCAGCACAAGTGACCTTAATAAACAGCTTGCTTCCTCCTTCCTTAAAAAATGAAATTCTCTCTTTCTTAGGACTGGCAAGTTTCTTTAGAATATGGAATCCCAACTTTGTCCTCCTGGGTCGGGCCCTCTATGAAGCAGCCAAAAGTCCCCTCAATGAACCCCTAAACCCCACACATAACATACTTCCCAGTTTCCGTAAACTCCAAACCACTCTCATCAATGAACCTGCCCTGTCCTTAGCTGACATCTACCAACCCTTCGTTCTCTATACTGCCGAAAAATCGAGGAATAGCTCTCAAGGTCTTAGGGTAACAAAAAGGAAACTTTCCTTCCTTTGCCCCTGTGGCATACCTCTCTAAACAATTAGACAACAGTGTTAAAGCATGACCTGTCTTAGAGCATTAGCAGCAGTAGCTGTTTTAGCTCTGGAAAGCAAAAAACTAACATTTGGCCAAACCACCACCGTCCACAGCCCTCACAACTTAAAGAATCTCCTCTCTTCCTGGGTGCTAAGCTCACTCCTTCCAGAAATCCGTCACCCCTCTTTATAGAAAATCCTGAATTCAGCCTTACCAAAAGTGCCCCCCTCAACCCGGCATCCCTACTCCCCATATCCTCTTCCCCTTCTACTCATTCTTGCACTGACGTTCTGGATTACCTTCAGCCACACTTCCCTAACATCTCCTCTGAGCCTCTCAGTAACCAATATGACCAACTATTCATAGATGGCTCCTCTTCTGGAGCCCCGGGGTCTCCCGAAATTGCTGGGTATGCAGTAGTTACCTTAAACCATGTAATTGAGGTTAAACCCCTACCCCCAGGAACCTCCTCCCAGAAGGCAGAACTCATAGCTCTCACCAGAGCGCTCCAAAAACAAACGGGTCAACATATACACAGACTCCAAGAATTTCTATCACCTTCTTCATTCCCATGCTGCCATCTGGCAAGAGAGAGGATTCCTTACTGCCAAGGGAACCTCTATTACTAACGGCCCCCTTATTTACCAACCCATTCAGGCCACACACCTCCCAACTGAAGCAGGAGTCATACACTGTGGAAGACATCAAACAGGATCAGATAAAATCTCAAGAGGAAATATAAAGGCTGATGGGGCAGCAAAACAAGCATCCCTTTCTTCTATCCCTGCCCCCATCCTCCTTGTCACCCCAGCAGTCTGATCCACATACCCTCCCACCGGAAAGGCTTCGCTACTACAGCAAAGAGCCTCCCTTCAAGGGGACTGGATAATCAAAAATCAAAAGCTCTTTCTTCCCCAAGAGCAAACCTAGGAAATTCTAACATCTTTCACCAATCCTTCCATATTGGTGCATGCCCCGTGTACCTACTCCTTCACCCTTATTTCTCTTCCCCCCATCTATTCACTTCACTAAAGGACATAACCTCAAACTGTCATTTATGCTCTATTACTTCCTCCCAAGGGGCCCTCCACCCTCTCCTCATCCTTACACATAATCTCAGAGGAACACTCCCAGGGGAGGACTGGCAAGTACACTTCACCCACATGCCTCCTGTCAAAAAAACTAATTATCTTCTTACCCTCATAGACACTTTTTCAGGTTGGGTAGAAGCATTTCCTACCCCTTCAGAAAAAGCTGCAAAGTCCCTCAAATTCTCATAACAGAAATCATCCCTAGATTTGATCTTCCTCACTCCATACAATCAGATAATGACCCTATCTTCATCTCTCAAATCACAGAACAAATCTCTCAATCCCTTGGCTTTCAGTAGTGCCTCTATATCCCATACCGGCCCCAGTCATCCAGAAAAGTCGAAAGCGCAAATGGAATTCTCAAAACTCAGTTAAACAAACTCACACTTGAGATAAAAAAACCTTGGACTTCCCTTTTACCCACAGCACAGGCTAGTATCAGAGTAAGTCCAAAGGCCTCCTCTTTCCTCAGTTCATTCAAGTTAATGTATGGACACCCTTTCCTCTTACAAAACAGACCCCCTCGTGACTCTCAATTAGGATACCTCCCCAAATTCTCCATCATCCATCATCGCTTCCATGAGCAAGCTGACCAGGGCCTCCCAAAACCCCACCAAGGCCCCACCGACCAGACACTCCTCCCAGGAGAATATGTCTTCCTAAAAACCCTTACTCCAGTGAGTCTCAAACCAAAGTGGAAAGGCCCTTTCCAAATCCTTCTCACTACCTCCACTGCAACCAAACTTTCAGGACACAACTCTTGGTGCCATTTTTCCAGGTTACAAAAGGCCCCTGCAGCTGACCCACCACTGACTAACCAACCAACTGTTCCCTGCAAATGCTCCAGCACTTCTCTAGGACCAATTCGACTCCGCCTAAAGCCCATCCCAGAAGACCCCACTCTTCCCCCATGTACCATCACAGATAAGTTATCACCCCTTACCATTAAGTATCCAAACCCATATTAATGAAAATCATCTATTACGCTGCCCTTGCAGGAATCATCCTACTTGCTCTACTCTTTGCCATAGAACTATATGCTACCTCACCTCCAGAGTGGAATTTCAGACAAAAAGTTTCAATATCCATAAGCCTCCTAATCCTCCTTATAGCAGGTTTAATAGCCATCAACAGGTAGTTGCCCCCCTAAATGTCTTGTCTTTGCCCATCCGCCGTTTCATCCTCTTCCTTCACTGCATCACAGAAAAAAATCGTGGTCCTACCCAGAACATTCCACCTTCACGTCATTCCTTGATTGGACCACTGATCTTACATGTCAAGGGGATTTACAGGAATTCACTCCAGATGAAGCCGAATTCTTTATCTTTACACTTGCTGTCTGTTTATTCCTTCTTCCCTCCTCCTCACTACTGCTCTGCCTCCAGCACACCATTCAACAGTCACATACGATACTCAATCAAACTAGCCCCTCCCTGGCCAAGGCCTGCTGGTACACCCCTCAGAAACCATATCAAAGGACACCTTCCCAGTTCCCCTCAAAGACTGGATTCTCACCAATATAACTCTCCACCGCCTCTACCAAAGTTTTGGAGGAGTAAATGCACTCAAAAGTTACAAACTCAATCTTACCACACACAATTCAGAATACATGGTTATCTTAGGAGCACTTACCTCAGACTCAGTACTCAGCCAACAAGTATTCCTATGCATAAAATGTGAACTTTTCTCAGGAGTCCCCCTAGACATCCTCTCTTCTAACTTATGCACTGTACTCTAACACGCATTCCCCCGACAGGCATCCAAACAGTAACAGTAACAAACTCCACACAAATTCTCAAAATCTCCAACCCCCGTCAGACCCAAGTCATGGGAAAAACATCTGGATTCTGCAAGAACGGAGAGAGGCCCTGAATACAAATCACAGGGTGGAGCACTTGACTAAATGCCATCCCCACTTCCGAATGCATGGAAATCTCACTGCCTAACACACCCTCAAACAAACTACTTATTGACACAAAACGCTTCTCTCTACACCTAGAAAACTCAACAGTAGGAGCTAGCCAGCTCACCTCAACACACCCCCTTCAACCCCTAACCAGAGTGGCTCTAGCCTCCTCCCTCCACACCTGGTGCACGGAGAACAACATTTTACACCCCATTTTTGCCACACATTTCCAATTCTGCCTCCCTAGCCAAGGTATATTCTTTCTATGTGGCACCTACACCTACCTCTGTCTACCCACCAACTGCACAGGCACCTGTACAGTGGTCTTCCTCAGCCCTAAAATAGACATAGCTCCAGAGAAAACCTACCCCTCCAAACCCTAAATACTCAAATGCCACACTGCAGGCACTGGGCATACAGCTTATGTCACTACTCGTAGACCTAGGCATCACAGTGGCCATAGGCAGAGGAGTAACAGGAATCCCAACCTCCTCTTATTACCATAAAACCACATCAAAAGACCTTTCAGATGGTATAGACAACCTTGCAACTTCTATATCCACCTTACAAGCTCAGCTAGAATCCCAAGCAGCAGTCGTCTTACAAAATCGCAGAGGTCTCAAACTACTGACCGCTGACAAAGGAGGACTCTGCATTTTCCTAGACAAAGAATGCTACTTTTATTTTAACCAGTCAGGCTTAGTTCAAGATGAAGTTAAAAAAAAAAAAAAAAAGTCAAAGATCGAGCCCAAAAGATCAGGGAAAGCAGCTCCTCTTCCTGGCCTTCTTGGCCCTCATGGTCTCTCAGCACCTGGGCCCCTGGCTACTCCCTCACCTTGCACCCGCTATAATCCTTTTTCTTCTACTAATCTTCAGGACTTGCTTAAAATTCCTCTTCACCCAGTTTTTACAGAATCATATCTGAACCTTTGCCCTCAGAACCATACAGAACATGATGTTACTCCAGGAGTATCCACAATTTCAAAACCAAAGCCAACCCCACCTTCCAGAGTTTCCCCTGGCCACTGCCCCCTCTCAGCTTGAAGCAGTCTGATGAAATCAATGCCCCTTCTCTATCATCTATTAAAAGGCTGAGATGTTAGGGTCCACCCAACTGAACTGTTTCCCCCTCCCATAGACCTAAACCCCAAAATTCATAAAGTAAAACCCCCTAACCCAAACCTGCCTGTAGCTGTTTGACCGGAGGCCAGCTGTCCCAGAATGAGGTTAAGACGTCTACCTTTCACCACAGAACTGGCAAAAAAAACATCTCCAGGAAGCGGTCAGACACCTGGTACAAAGGACCACCTCCCCATCTAGCCCTTTTCTTTTTCCTTCACACAGACCCAGTTCTATACCCTATAAAACCTTGCTATAGCCTGTAATTGGGGCTGCCTCCTCTGCTTTTGTCAAGAGGTAGCCTGGAGGACTGACAGTAAATCAGCTTGCCTGAACTTGGGTCTATTGGCCTCATTCCTTTCGCGGCTGTCCGTCCAGTTATCCCTTACATTTTGTATAATGTAAGGAAAAAAAATTGGCTAGATTTTCATTAAGGAAATGAGAATATAGTATTGGTAGCATGTGAATATTTAAACGTCAAGTCTTTATTTCCCTGACTTTATGTCAGTCATTCTATGATTCTGAGTCTATGCTGGGTTGGGAAATTAGAGAACTATTGATGTAGATCTCTGAGTATAACTGTGAAACATGACAATGGTAAAGGTGCTTGAAAGGACACTTTCCAAGCATGGGGCAAAAGATAAAATAGCAGCAGAATATCCTTGTGAGGTTATATTAACGGAATTTTGAACGTGTAAGTAGAGATATAGACCTGTTTTTAGAAACATAAAAAAATTTAATGCAGAATTAAAAACAAGGAACTTTTAGGCCTTAGGGAATTTATTTAGACTTTATTTTCTATATGCACAGTAGATAACAAAATGTGTCAGTTTCTAACAGACAGATTTTGTCACTTTTATGCCTCCCTGTTATCACCTCTGTCAATTTTTTTTCTTTTTTGCTATATTCCCATTATGGAGATATTTTCTTTACCAATATAATCCAAACATATAGGAAAGTGCTTGGAATATAATAGTTGCTTTATAAACGTTGCCGAATACTTGAACAGGTTTTAACAATAACTTTGCATCAGAATTATATCTGCCAGAATATGTAGCATTTCTTGTCTCTTGTCACCATAGAAAATCCTGTCATTAAAAACTGAGATTCTCACCTATCATAAAAGTTATTCTAAATTACATCTTAATGAAACAACAGAGTCAATAGAAAGCAATTGTCTCTAAATGCGTATATTTTGTATTAATAGTATTATTTTATTTCCCTTGGGACATCTTTTAGTTAATACTTAAAAAGGGAACCTCAGCCTTTTAAATTTCTTATCTCCTAGGTACCTAATGCACATTATGTTTTTTTTAAATGCCTCAACCATGTACCTGGATCTTCCAGGTAGTTGCTGCCCTCATAGAACTAGACGACTGGGAAAAATACTGCCCACAAAAGACAATGGCAAAAGACAATGTCCATAATAGCCAAGGAAACTGTAAAGAGCAATCATGGGAAATAGTGCAGTTCTTTGTCTTAAAATACTGAGATCATCAAAGATCACCAGCTTTTTGAGAAAAAAGTAAAAGAACAACAACAAAAAGGAGGATAAACAATATTCAGAGAAAAAAATAATTTAGGGGTTGCCTTAAGAGACCATGAGAGAGATTAAAAAAAGGAAAGCAAAACTTCTGTGTTTAGGTAATTTTCAGAATACATGAAAAGGTGATCTAGAGTAGTTCAATGTGACTCTCCCTTTAGTATACTATTAATAGTTTTTCTAGTAGTTCTCTCTATGATTTCTAGGCTGGTTGGATCTTCTATGTCTTAAGGTTTTTTCTCTTAGTTTATCTATTTTTCAAATAATTGTGCTTTAAGTTACAGATTTTTCTTAACTTTTATCTTACAGTGCTCAATAAATTGCATTCTTGAATATTTAAGAAATCAGATTTCTTTAAACAAAGAACTGTGAAGAATTATTTTTGCTCTCTGGTTGATTTTTCTATTTTATGTAGTTATATTATTGGTTTATGCATGTACTATTTATCCTGGTTTTATTCTAGAAGTTACCTAGGTCTTTTATTTAAAAAAAAAAAAATTATGATTTTTCTGCCTTTAATTAATTATATACCCCTAAGCATCATTTTTAAAATTTATCTTTTTTTACTTAGCTTATTTTGTTTATTTCTCCTATTTCTAGCTACCTTTGATGTTTTGTTAATATATTAAGGGACTGCATGGACTTGCTTTGGTAGCTCTTGAAGGTTTATCCATCTACTATGGATGTTGGTGTTTTGTAAATCATTCTTTCCCCTGAGAAGGAAATCTGAATGCAAATTCTATGTACATAGGTGAGGTGGGTTGACTAGCAAGATTTGGTTTTGTATAGTCAAGAGGTAAGGTGGCTACTAGACTAAAAGGCCCCGACTGTTAAATTGAAAAGGAACTCTATTTCCTAGTACCAGACACCCTTTTTCTCTCACCAGCTTCCACCAACCACACCCCTGCCCTGGCAACCCAAATTCACTCTCTCTGGACTTTAGCCATCTCTCTTCAGTCAAGGATTTGATTTATGTAGACCTTGATCCTGGGGCCTCTAAAAGATTACACATATCACTGGACATGGTGGCTCATGCCTGCAATCCCAGCACATTGGAAGGCCAAGGCAGTTGGATCACTTAAGGTCAGGAGTTCAAGACCTGCCTGGCCAACATGGTGAAACCCCATCTCTACTAAAAATACAAAAATTAGCCAGGCATGGTGGAACCTGCCTGAAATCCCAGTTACTTGGGAGACTGAGGCAGGAGAATCACTTGACCCAGGAGGCAGAGGTTGCAGTGGGTCATGATCGCACCACTGAGCTTTAGCCTGAGCAACAGAGAGAGACTCTGTCTCAAAAACAAAAAAATTATTACATCTGTCAGATTAGCCATCTCCTCAGCTGTAACTCTCCCACACATCTTTGGAATTTTAACTAACTTGACATGTTTAATTTTACAATGTTTCCACTGTTTTTCCTTCTTCAGGAACGCATTCAATTCTCATCTGCTATGAAACCCTATGCTCTAATCGTAGTTTTTGTTTTATTGCTTTTGGACACGTCTATGGTTATTTTAATAACATAATAGGAGAAAGAGAAAACAAATATATATGCTTGGTTAAATAACATTATTATTTTGCGGACCCAGCCATAGAGATAACTGGCAGGAATCATTTTGACAATTATTTAAAAAGGATTGAATAATTTTACATTAGCACACGTAAACTAAAATGTTAATTGTTTAGTTTTTGTAACTCTTAATAAATGTCCAAATACAAAGAAAATAATCAATGTCAGAACAGATGAAGAGAATCAAGAACACTATAAAACTGTAAAATGGAATAAAGTCAAGTAAAGCAGAAAAAAATGCAAAACAGATATCATGATCTAACCCGGCCCTAACTAAAAGAATTAAGGACTAGATTTAAAATGTGTGTTTTCTTTCTGAATATTAAAGATTCTTGTGCACAGAATGAAAAAATAAGTAAGAAATTTCTTATACAATGACATATTCACAAGGTTGAATTTCATGTTTGTATATTGAACTTTACAAAAATATCTTGAAAAATTTCTTGGGGGCCGGGCGCGGTGGCTCAAGCCTGTAATCCCAGCACTTTGGGAGGCCGAGACGGGTGGATCACGAGGTCAGGAGATCGGGACCATCCTGGCTAACACGGTGAAACCCCGTCTCTACTAAGAAATGGGAACAAAAAACTAGCCGGGCGAGGTGGCGGGCGCCTGTAGTCCCAGCTACTCAGGAGGCTGAGGCCAGAGAATGGCGTGAACCCGGGAGGCGGAGCTTGCAGTGAGCAGAGATCCGGCCACTGCACTCCAGCCTGGGCGACAGAGCGAGAATCCGTCTCAAAAAAAAAAAAAAAAAAAAAAAGAAAGAAAAGAAAAATTTCTTGGGAACATTTAATGTGTAACCACTCATCACACATTCATTCATTTTAAAACACAATAAGAAGTTAACAGTTAAGAAAATAAAATTCACCTAAACATATAACAGTAACAATATCATAATATATTTGATGTTTATTAGTCTATTTCCTATTTTAATAAAAATAACTACCTCTTTTTTATATTTTTTGGTTTGTGTTCAGACTTCAAATTATATGTGTTGTTATTTTAAGAAGATTAAGTATGAAGTGTTTGATATGGAATAAAGTATTCAGCATTAGTGTATCTAGGAGTTTACTTAGTAATCAATAAAGTGTTTAGCAGGTAAGAAATCAAGGCAATAAATAAAATAATCTTTAAAAGCAGGTATAGAGTGATGCTAATATAACAATATGGCCAAAGATAAAAGACTATGAGTACTTTTCAATAATTAAGAATAGCCATTAATTTGCTGGCAGGTTTGTAGAGGTCATAAAACTTTAATGCTTTGTACCTTATCCTTGGATTATCAAAACTGGCAACTAATTCTTTTTGATTCTACTTCTATGACAATCAATATCCATATTTATCTTCTAGCTTACTCTCCATGATTCATAGTCCCTATGCAAGTTCAAATAATCACATATTTGTTAATCATCTACTATATGCAAATGAGAAAAAAGAGTATAAAACTGACCTTAGAAAGTTTGGTGTCTAGTGTTTGATACAGAAATAAATCATGAAATTTTAGTGCAGCACCTGTAGTGCCTCAATGTAAGTAAATACAGAGTGCTATAAAATCTCCTAGAAATAGCCCTTCTCAGACTCAAAAAGTTACATAAAGCTTTGGAGCATAGGTGAGACCTGAGCTAATTTCTGCATAGTGATTAGATATTTCCCAGGTTGTGATGTATTTTGTGGAGGCAGGAGTGGGTATAGAGGAAGTAACTGTTAAGAAGTAGAGAGATGAGAGGAAAATGTCCCATTTAGATAAATACATTTAGGTACATTTCATGATGAACATAGACTGTTTCTGAAACTGAGATGGGAGAGAGAAAAGGAGGATCTAGAGAGGTTATATTACACCAACAAATTAATATTTGTCTTGAGAACAATTACAAGCCCAATAAACAAATTTCAAAAATGTAATGGTCATATTTAAATAATCTTTTAAAAGATATTGTGCCTCTATTATCAAGAAAAGTGAAGACAAACTATACTTGAAGGAGGAGTGTCAGCTATGAGACTCTTACTATAAGTCAAGTGAGAGATGATATTGGAATGAAAAAAGTGATGTCATGAGATGGAACAAAAAGACAGACTTGGAAATATCAAAGAAGAGTCAATAAGCCCTAATAATTAATTCAGTACAGTGTAGGAGCGGAGATGGTCACGGGGACTAGATAAAGAAAGAAGAAAAAGTCAAGGATACCTGCACTGGCAAAGCCATTTAGCAAGGCAAACAGGAGAGAAAAGAATTCTGTTTGAACTGGTTGAATTGGAGCTGCCTCTTGGGCATTCAACTGGAGAGTTCTCCCAGAAAATTAATTATATATGTCTGGAACATAAGCATGATCAGGGATGTAAATATAGATCTGGAAAATGGCAACACATAAATGGTAATTGAAAATAATGATAATTTTACCCTGGGAGAATGTGTACAACGAGAACAAAAATACGTTTGTGAAAGAGCCATGAAGAACACCTGCCTTTGTGGGTTAGAGGAAGAAAGAGAGTCAGAAAAGGAGATGGAACAGAGGCAGCCAGAAAGATAGGAGAAAACTCCAGAGGGTGCATGTCATAGAAACCAAAAATGAGAGTGGTAAACTAAATCTAAATTAGTAGAGGTCACCTAAGTAACAATAAATGAAATTTTTCCATAAAATTCATAACCTCCGAATCATCATGCCTTTGGAACTAAATGCTTAAAACAGGATGGTAAGAGGAGAAATCACATTAAAAAGTGTGGCAGAGTCAGGAAGGAGAATTAGAGTTGCCCAGTTTAAACATCTCTTTCAAGTTACCATTACACTGGTCTACTGCTAATTGTATAAATTCAATTACTGTATCCTTTTCTTTGTTTAGGATATTTAATACGCATTTCTTCCTTTCTTTACCCATAGACATCTTGTAAGAATCACTTAAATCCCACATCTTCCTTAGGCTTTGTGATGATTCTGCTCATATTGTGCTTTCTTTTCTGAACTGCTATAAAATTTATCTCTCAATTTGAACACTTAAAGTATCAGTCAGGGTTTGTGACTTTATGTAGCACAATGCAACCCTGTCTTATTTGACCACAAAAAGGAAATCTGTTAAAAAAAATATATAGCTAAGAAGATTGGCATATCAGGATAAGGTAAGAGGATAAAACAAAGGGATTTAAAACAAGGGAATGGAAAGAGTTGCAGCCAACTTCCATCCAGGAAAGATACATCTCACTGACGCTCATTGTCACAGCCTCTATTACCAGCACCTCTTTGCCAGGAAATTTTGATTGATGACACTGCTACAGGTGCCCCTGGAAACATTTCCCCTTCTACCAGTTCTTCAAGCACAGCTCCAAATTTAAAACCTTCTTGGTATCCCTTCCCACCTCGACCTCATATTATTGGTTGAACTCAGATCTCTCACTATATATATGTGTGTATATATACACGTGTATATATACATATATATTTATACAAATATATAAAGAGACTTTATATATACACATATATACATATCTATGTATGTATGTATATGTATAAATATATTTAATTTTCTTGGGGATTGTTCTACAATTCAGTTGTAACAAATGTACCTTAGGTATTACAAATATCAAGGGTGCTATATTTCACCAATGCCAGTAATAGTCTCTAGTTCTCCTATTCTAAGATTTTACAAATAACACCCATATTTAATCAATTGTTAACCAAATCGTTAATTTGGTGGTTATAATAAAGTCACAGACCACAGTTTGCATGGCAAGTTCCTGGGTGAGGGAAATGTGATCTCAATAATTTCTGACTTCTGAAGGAAAGAGCAGGATTCAATGAAAGTGGGTTATGGAATTCTGTTACACAAGCCCTGTTGGGTATCTTGAGGTTTAGACTTGTTTCTTCTAGCTTCTGTTTTTTTTTTCTTGACATTCTGGGATACATGTTCACAACATGCAGGTTTGTTGCATAGGTGTACATGTGCCATGGTGATTTGCTGCACCTATCAACCCATCATTTAGGTTTTAAGTCCCGTATGCATTAGGTATTTGTCCTAATGTTCTACGTCCCCTTGTGCCCCAGGTGCCTACCGGTCCCAGTGGGTGATGTTCCCCTCCCTTTTCCCATGTGTTCTCATTGTTCAACTCCCATTTATGAGTGAGAATATGTGGTGTTTGGCTTTCTGTTCCTGTGTTAGTTTGCTGAGGATGATGGTTTCCAGCTTCATCCATGTCCCTGGAACGGATATGAACTCATTCCTTTTTATGGCTGCATAGTATTCCATGGTGTATATTTGCCACTTTTTATTTATCCAGTCTATCATTGATGGGCATTTAAGTAGGTTACAATTCTTTGCTATTGTAAATAGTGCTGTGATAAACATACGTGTGCACGTGTCTTTATAGTAGAATGATTATAATCCTTTGGTTATATACCCAGTGATGGGATTGAAAAAGGTCTTAGGTTCTAAGGAGCTGAGAAAGAATGTCTAGCATTTTCATCTTCTATACTGGAAGGTCTATTCTACCTCCCACATTATACAATGTTATAGAAAATTTTCGAAAGCAGGATGAGTAACCAAAACAAAAGTCACATTTTTGCCACAATGATTTTTTAATTTTTTTTTTTTTTGAAAAGCACTTTGTTATTGACTAAAGTAGACTGCAAACTCTTTGGACATACTAAATCCTGTCTTATAGTTCTTATCTCTCACTGGACCAAGCACAACTCTTACTGTGGTTAATCACATTGTAACCTACTTCTTTACCCCTTCATGATTTTTTATTCTTCCCTGGGTGGTTTCTCAGTTTCTTCCATTAAGGAATAGGGTATATTTTCCTAATCCTTGGCTTTGGATGCTATCATGTGACTTGTTTTGTCAATAGAATCTGGCTGAAGTAAGTGTGGGCCAGTTGGAAGTCTGGGCTTTAAGAGGCCTTGTACATTCCCCCTGGTGTCTTGTGTTCCTACGCCTTCCATGAAAGTGATATATTTGGATTAAGCCTTGGTTCCAGGTTGGAGAAGAAAGGTACTTGGTGCAGAGACAAGCGGCAGCAGGTAAGCCTCACCCAGATCATCCATTAAAAGTAAATATGAGCTAAATAAATACTTGTTGTATGCTTGTGAGTTTTAGTGGAACTTGTTATGCAAAAGTAAGTAACTGATATACATGTCTGAGAAACTTTTTTATATTAAAACAAAGTCCAAATAAAAATAAAAATATTGAAGGTTTTGAGTTTCTCACAGAACTGAGAGTATACTCTCTTGTGCATGTGTCTGTGTGTATACATACATACATATACATACATACATATATATATACACATACATATATATATACACATACATATATATATACACATACATACATATATATATAAAACATTCCAAAGTCTGGTTTTAAAAGATATTTTGTCTATATTGAGTGTCTCTATCTAGATGTCCCTCTATATCAAAAATTTTAAAGGTTTCCTTTTTATGTGTTATCTTAATCCTACCCAGCTCAACATTGCTGTCACATACTCAGTTGTGAAGGTAACAGCTCAAGGTTATCATTGAATGAGTCAAATGAAAGTAAAAAAGTATCGCGTGTGGACTTCTAGCATTCATCCAGCTATATAAAGGAATAATATTGAATTAAATCACAAGGATCTTTTGCTCAAAGTCACATGAATAAGTCTATACACCCTGCGGAATCCTCTGGGATCCCATATCTTGAGAACTCTTGTACAAAGTGAAAGGGCCCTTTATAAGAAAAACAATGAAGACAAAGGAAGTCTAAATTTAAATCATATTTATTTTCCCTCTATTCATAAAATCTCGTATGTGGTATACCGATATGTGTTCACATGCATATTAACTGTCAATAAATTATCACTGCATTTTTGATAACAATATCAAAAAATAGGTAACAGTGACATCAAGGTAAAATGTACTAAAATACTACATTAAATTAGAAAAATAGTAATGGAAAGATAGAAATGCCAAAGATAAAATGGAATATAGCCATTGTTATGTGTTCAGTTTATTGTAGAAAGATAATGCATTTTATACCCTACATTATATATAATTGGAATTAGGATAGTTATGTACTTAAGATGGCAGGTTGCCTTCCATTATAATCCCCGCCCACTAGAGAAATGACAGATGGGTAATTTCAAGCTTTTAACTGCAGAGAGGGAATGGGCTTATTGCTTCATCTGTCAGGTAAGTCACTTTGCAGTCATCTCCGACTTCATTAAAGCTTTTCAATCTTAGAAGAAATATATTTCAATATGGAAAATAGGTTGTTTGGGGATATTTATGCTTCACCTCTCTCATTGCTTCAGCTGTCCTATGTCAAATTTCTTCTCAGAACTCTTCTACAAAGTCAGTGATAAATTCGGCCATATTCCCGTAAAGTCTCAGAAACAAGATAATTAGATGTGGAACTTCAATCATCTCTCCATATCTAAATATTTTTCTTTCCTCTAGGATGACCCAAAACAAAGTAAAAATTAAATAAATATTTTTCAAATTATCTCTTATTTCATTAACTTACAATAAGTCTTTCCTTTCCTAATATTATAAGGTCGTTTGTACTGTAAGTTCAGGAATAACACACAGACATTCATATTTATAATGTCCTGGTCCTATTTTTACAAGAATATCTGTTTTATTCAAATTACAATGAAACTATAATTAACTATAAAGCACTCCATCTTATTTTTTATATCCTTCACATCTAAAGCACTGGGAAAATAGCAAGTGACTTTAAGTGCTTTCTTAAGGTTGAACCATACTGTATGGATATGATAATAAACAGTAGAATAATATTTAGGTAGAATAAGGAAAAGAAAACTGCAACCATCATATGCCAGAAAACCAATTTATTCCTTTAGCAAATTAAACCACATAAAGATCCTCACAATAGTTTGTTTGTTTGTTTGTTTAAGGAAAATTAATTATGGGTTATGCTTTCAGCCATCAGTTGTTATCTAAGCAGTCTAGTTAGGTGAGAGAATCTTAGCAGGAACAGTTTTATGTATATGTAAATATAGCAAAGCATTATGCAAAATTTGTCAATGAGTGATCTTTATTGGAAGTTTTCAGAGGTAGGTGTGCTATTTAATGCATCACAACTTTTAAACTTACAAAATGGTATTAAAATAATCTAGAGTTTAACTCTTTTTTTTAAATTTTATTTTATTTTACTTTATTTTATTTTTTTTAATTTATTTATTATTATTATACTTTAAGTTGTAGGGTACATGTGCATAACGTGCAGGTTTGTTACATATGTATACTTGTGCCATGTTGGTGTGCTACACCCATGAACTCGTCATTTACATCAGGTATAACTCCCAATGCAATCCCTCCCCCCTCCCCCCTCCCCATGATAGGCCCCGGTGTGTGATGTTCCCCTTCCTGAGTCCAAGTGATCTCATTGTTCAGTTCCCACCTATGAGTGAGAACATGCGGTGTTTGGTTTTCTGTTCTTGTGATAGTTTGCTAAGAATGATGGTTTCCAGCTGCATCCATGTCCCTACAAAGGACCCAAACTCATCCTTTTTTATGGCTGCATAGTATTCCATGGTGTATATGTGCCACATTTTCTTAATCCAATCTGTCACTGATGGACATTTGGGTTGATTCCAAGTCTTTGCTATTGTGAATAGTGCTGCAATAAACATACGTGTGCATGTGTCTTTATAGCAGCATAATTTATAATCCTTTGGGTATATACCCAGTAATGGGATGGCTGGGTCATATGGTACATCTAGTTCTAGATCCTTGAGGAATCGCCATACTGTTTTCCATATTGGTTGAACTAGTTTACAATCCCACCAACAGTGTAAAAGCGTTCCTATTTCTCCACATCCTCTCCAGCACCTGTTGTTTCCTGACTTTTTAATGATTGCCATTCTAACTGGTGTGAGATGGTATCTCATTGTGGTTTTGATTTGCATTTCTCTGATGGCCAGTGATGATGAGCATTTTTTCATGTGTCTGTTGGCTGTATGAATGTCTTCTTTTGAGAACTGTCTGTTCATATCCTTTGCCCACTTTTTGATGGGGTTGTTTGTTTTTTTCTTGTAAATTTGTTTGAGTTCTTTGTAGGTTCTGGATATTAGCCCTTTGTCAGATGAGTAGATTGCAAAAATTTTCTCCCATTCTGTAGGCTGCCTGTTCACACTGATGGTAGTTTCTTTTGCTGTGCAGAAGCTCTTTAGTTTAATGAGATCCCATTTGTCAATTTTGGCTTTTGCTGCTGTTGCTTTTGGTGTTTTAGACATGAAGTCTTTGCCCATGCCTATGTCCTGAATGGTACTACCTAGGTTTTCCGCTAGGATTTTTATGGTATTATGTCTAACATTTAAGTCTCTAATCCATCTTGAATTAATTTTCGTATAAGGAGTAAGGAAAGGATCCAGTTTCAGCTTTCTACTTATGGCTAGCCAATTTTCCCAGCACCATTTATTAAATAGGGAATCATTTCCCCATTTCTTGTTTCACTCAGGTTTGTCAAAGATCAGATGGCTGTAGATGTGTGGTATTATTTCTGAGGACTCTGTTCTGTTCCATTGGTCTATATCTCTGTTTTGGTACCAGTACCATGCTGTTTTGGTTACTGTAGCCTTGTAGTATAGTTTGAAGTCAGGTAGCGTGATTCCTCCAGCTTTGTTCTTTTGACTTAGGATTGTCTTGGAGATGTGGGCTCTTTTTTGGTTCCATATGAACTTTAAAGCAGTTTTTTCCAATTCTGTGAAGAAACTCATTGGTAGCTTGATGGGGATGGCATTGAATCTATAAATTACCTTGGGCAGTATTTCCATTTTCACGATATTGATTCTTCCTATCCATGAGCATGGTATGTTCTTCCATTTGTTTGTGTCCTCTTTGATTTCACTGAGCAGTGGTTTGTAGTTCTCCTTGAAGAGGTCCTTTACATCCCTTGTAAGTTGGATTCCTAGGTATTTTATTCTTTTTGAAGCAATTGTGAATGGAAGTTCATTCCTGATTTGGCTCTCTGTTTGTCTGTTACTGGTGTATATGAATGCTTGTGATTTTTGCACATTAATTTTGTATCCTGAGACTTTGCTGAAGTTGCTTATCAGCTTAAGGAGATTTTGGGCTGAGACAATGGGGTTTTCTAAATATACAATCATGTCATCTGCAAACAGGGACAATTTGACTTCTTCTTTTCCTAACTGAATACCCTTGATTTCTTTCTCTTGCCTGATTGCCCTAGCCAGAACTTCCAACACGATGTTGAATAGGAGTGGTGAGAGAGGGCATCCCTGTCTTGTGCCAGTTTTCAAAGGGAATTTTTCCAGTTTTTGCCCATTCAGTATGATATTGGCTGTGGGTTTGTCATAAACAGCTCTTATTATTTTGAGGTACGTTCCATCAATACCGAATTTATTGAGCGTTTTTAGCATGAAGGGCTGTTGAATTTTGTCAAAAGCCTTTTCTGCATCTATTGAGATAATCATGTGTTTCTTGTCTTTGGTTCTGTTTATATGCTGGATTATGTTTATTGATTTGCGAATGTTGAACCAGCCTTGCATCCTAGGGATGAAGCCCACTTGATCATGGTGGATAAGCTTTTTGATGTGTTGCTGAATCCGGTTTGCCAGTATTTTATTGAGGATTTTTGCATCGATGTTCATCAGGGATATTGGTCTAAAATTCTCTTTTTTAGTTGTGTGTCTGCCAGGCTTTGGTATCAGGATGATGTCGGCCTCATAAAATGAGTTAGGGAGGATTCCCTCTTTTTATATTGATTGGAATAGTTTCAGAAGGAATGGTACCAACTCCTCCTTGAACCTCTGGTAGAATTCAGCTGTGAATCCATCTGGTCCTGGACTTTTTTTGGTTGGTAGGCTATTAATTATTGCCTCAATTTCAGAGCCTGCTATTGGTCTATTCAGGGATTCAACTTCTTCCTGGTTTAGTCTTGGAAGAGTGTAAGTGTCCAGGAAATTATCCGTTTCTTCTAGATTTTCCAGTTTATTTGTGTAGAGGTTTTTATAGTATTCTCTGATGGTAGTTTGTATTTCTGTGGGGTCGGTGGTGATATCCCCTTTATCATTTTTAATTGCGTCGATTTGATTCTTCTCTCTTTTCTTCTTTATTAGTCTTGCTAGTGGTCTGTCAATTTTGTTGATCTTTTCAAAAAACCAACTCCTGGATTCATTGATTTTTTGGAGGGTTTTTTGTGTTTCTATCTCCTTCAGTTGTGCTCTGATCTTAGTTATTTCTTGCCTTCTGCTAGCTTTCGAATGTGTTTGCTCTTGCTTCTCTAGTTCTTTTATTTGTGATGTTAGGGTGTCAATTTTAGATCTTTCCTGCTTTCTCTTGTGGGCATTTAGTGCTATAAATTTCCCTCTACACACTGCTTTAAATGTGTCCCAGAGATTCTGGTATGTTGTATCTTTGTTCTCATTGGTTTCAAAGAACATCTTTATTTCTGCCTTCGTTTCGTTATGTACCCAGTAGTCATTCAAGAGCAGGTTGTTCAGTTTCCATGTAGTTGAGCGGTTTTGATTGAGTTTCTTAGTCCTGAGTTCTAGTTTGATTGCACTGTGGTCTGAGAGACAGTTTGTTATAATTTCTGTTCTTGTACATTTGCTGAAGAGTGATTTACTTCCAATTATGTGGTCAATTTTGGAGTAAGTACGATGTGGTGCTGAGAAGAATGTATATTCTGTTGACTTGGGGTGGAGAGTTCTATAGATGTCTATTAGGTCTGCTTGCTGCAGAGATGAGTTCAATTCCTGGATATCCTTGTTAACTTTCTGTCTCGTTGATCTGTCTAATGTTGACAGTGGAGTGTTGAAGTCTCCCATTATTATTGTATGGGAGTCTAAGTCTCTTTGTAAGTCTCTAAGGACTTGCTTGATGAATCTGGGTGCTCCTGTATTGAGTGCATATATATTTAGGATAGTTAGCTCTTCCTGTTGAATTGATCCCTTTACCATTATGTAATGGCCTTCTTTGTCTCTTTTGATCTTTGATGGTTTAAAGTCTGTTTTATCAGAGACTAGTATTGCAACCCCCGCTTTTTTTTGTTCTCCATTTGCTTGGTAAATCTTCCTCCATCCCTTTATTTTGAGCCTATGTATGTCTCTGCATGTGAGATGGGTCTCCTGAATACAGCAGACTGATGGGTCTTGACTCTTTATCCAGTTTGCCAGTCTGTGTCTTTTAATTGGAGCATTTAGTCCATTTACGTTTAAGGTTAAGATTGTTATGTGTGAACTTGATCCTGCCATTATGATATTAACTGGTTATTTTGCTCGTTAGTTGATGCAGTTTCTTCCTAGCCTCGATGGTCTTTACATTTTGGCATGTTTTTGCAATGGCTGGTACCAGTTGTTCCTTTCCATGTTGAGTGCTTCCTTCAGGGTCTCTTGTAAGGCAGGCCTAGTGGTGACAAAATCTCTAAGCATTTGCTTATCTGTAAAGGATTTTATTTCTCCTTCACTTATGAAACTTAGTTTGGCTGGATATGAAATTCTGGGTTTAAAATTCTTTTCATTGAGGATGATGAATATTGGCCCCCACTCTCTTCTGGCTTGTAGAGTTTCTTCCGAGAGATCTGCTGTTAGTCTGATGGGCTTCCCTTTGTGGGTAACCCGACCCTTCTCTCTGGTTGCCCTTAAGATTTTTTCCTTCATTTCAACTTTGGTGAATCTGGCAATTATGTGTCTTGGAGTTGCTCTTCTCGAGGAGTATCTTTGTGGCATTCTCTGTATTTCCTGGATTTGAATGTTGGCCTGCCCTACTAGGTTGGGGAAATTCTCCTGGATGATATCCTGAAGAGTGTTTTCCAACTTGGTTCCATTTTCCCCCTCACTTTCAGGCACCCCAATCAGACGTAGATTTCGTCTTTTTACATAATCCCATACTTCTTGCAGGCTTTGTTCATTTCTTTTTCTTCTTTTTTCTTTTGGTTTCTCTTCTCGCTTCATTTCATTCATTTGATCCTCAATCGCTGATACTCTTTCTTCCAGATGATCAAGTCGGTTACTGAAACTTGTGCATTTGTCACGTATTTCTCGTGTCATGGTTTTCATCTCTGTCATTTCGTTTATGACCTTCTCTGCATTAATTACTCTAGCCATCAATTCTTCCACTTTTTTTTCAAGATTTTTAGTTTCTTTACGCTGGGTACGTAATTCCTCCTTTAGCTCTGAGAAATTTGATGGACTGAAGCCTTCTTCTCTCATCTCGTCAAAGTCATTCTCCGTCCAGCTTTGATCTGTTGCTGGCGATGAGCTGCGCTCCTTTGCCAGGGGAGATGCACTCTTATTTTTTGAATTTCCAGCTTTTCTGTCCTGCCTTTTCCCCATCTTTGTGGTTTTATCTGCCTCTGGTCTTTGATGATGGTGATGTACTGATGGGGTTTTGGTGTAGGTGTCCTTTCTGTTTGATAGTTTTCCTTCTAACCGTCAGGACCCTCAGCTGTAGGTCTGTTGGAGATTGCTTGAGGTCCACCCCAGACCCTGTTTGCCTGGGTATCAGCAGCAGAGGCTGCAGAAGATAGAATATTGCTGAACAGCGAGTGTACCTGTCTGATTCTTGCTTTGGAAGCTTCCTCTCAGGGGTGTACTCCACCCTGTGAGGTGTGGGGTGTCAGACTGCCCCTAGTGGGGGATGTCTCCCATTTAGGCTACTCAGGGGTCAGGGACTCACTTGAGCAGGGAGTCTGTCCCTTCTCAGTTCTCAACCTCCATGTTGGGAGATCCACTGCTCTCTTCAAAGCTGTCAGACAGAGTCGTTTGCGTCTGCAGAGGCTTCTGCTGTGTTTGTTGTTGTTTACTGTGCCCTGTCCCCAGAGGTGGAGTCTACAGAGACAGGCAGGTTTCCTTGAGGTGCTGTGAGCTCCACCCAGTTCGAGCTTCTCAGAGGCTTTGTTTACCTACTTAAGCCTCAGCAATGGCGGGCGCCCCTCCCCCAGCCTCGCTGCTGCCTTGCCGGTAGATCACAGACTGCTGTGCTAGCAATGAGGGAGGCTCCGTGGGCGTGGGTCCCTCCCGGCCAGGTGTGGGATATGATCTCCTGGTGTGCCTGTTTGCTTAAAGCGCAGTATTGGGGTGGGAGTTACCTGATTTTCCAGGTGTTGTGTGTCTCAGTTCCCCTGGCTAGGAAAAGGGATTCCCTTCCCCCTTGCGCTTACCAGGTGAGGCGATGCCTCGCCCTGCTTCAGCTCTCGCTGGTCGGGCTGCAGCAGCTGACCAGCACCGATCGTCCGGCACTCCCCAGTGAGATGAACCCAGTACCTCAGTTGAAAATGCAGAAATCACTGGTCTTCTGTGTCACTCGCGCTGGGAGTTGGAGACTGGAGCTGTTCCTATTCGGCCATCTTGTTCCGCCCAACCCGAACTGCCACCTTTTTTTTTTTTTTTTTTTTTTTTTTCTGAGAGAGCCTCTCGTATTGCCCAGGCTGGAGTGTATTGCCCATGGCACAATCTTGGCTCACTGCAACATTCACCTCCCAAGTTCGAGTGATTCTCCTGCCTCAGCCTGCCTAGTAGCTGGGATTATGGGTGTTTGCCAAGATGCCTGGCTAATTTTTGTATTTTTAATAGAGATGGTGTTTTACCATGTTGGCCAGGCTGATGTTGAACTCCTGACTTCAGATGATCTGCCTGACATGGCCTCCCAAACTGCTGGGATTACAAGTCTGATCCATCGCGATTTAACCCTTAAATCCTAAGTATAATATGAGTTTACAAGAAATCCATGTTTTCGTTTTTGTATTTTCAGATCTCAAATATAGTATCCTTGTTAAAGTAAACTGCAAATCAAGAAGGCATCTACTCAGCAGAGAATTGGCTCATAAACGTTTACATCGTGATGATCAGAAATGATTAGCATTACTTCCCAGTTTTTATAAATCAGGTAATATTTATTTCAATATTTATTCAATAGAGCTAAACACAGTTGCTTGTTTTTAAGGGTGTGTGTGTGTGTGTGTGTGTGTGTGTGTGTGTGTAAAATTTCACCCAATAAACACTGCATTTCTAGCTTAGAAAATGTAATAACCAGTTGTTTTCTTTCTCTCAGCTAAGACAACACATTTCCTTTTAATTAAAGTCTCAAACATGGCCTGAGTTCACACTAGAATTGCGATGTTTGCTAACTAAATAAATGGATTTGCTGGCATCTAGCATCACAATAGTTTGTAGGTCGACTTCTCTTTTGGCAGAAAATCCCTGGAATTTCAAAACCGTGATTCCTATGTTTAAATGCAAAAGTGCTAGCTAAAATAAAGGGTCAAAATAAGACAGATTAACTTTTATTTCTCCTTCATATTTTAGTTAAAATGATGTGACACACGTTTCCTGTTTTCAGCTGCATTATAGCACATAAAATTTGAAAATAACAGAGCTACACAAAACCAAAGCTGGAGATTTTATATTTTATAAAAATTATTTCAAACCCATATTTTTGTTTCCAAAGTTTTTAATCTATATTCATCATAACAGCTATAATATTTGAATAACTGTTAGAAATAAAATTGTCTTAACAAAAAGAATCTATAGCTTTGTTTTCTATTCTACCCACATTTATTGGCTAATTTCCAATTAATCATAATATTGTTTATTTTTATTTTGTTTCTTCAACTTTTATTTTAAGTTCTGGTGTACATATGCAGGATGTGCAGGTTTGTTATATAGGTAAATGTGTGCCAGGGTAGTTTGCTGCACAGATTAACCCATCACCAAGCTATTAGGCCCAGCATCCATTAGCTATTCTTCTAGATGCTTTCCTTCCCCAGACTCCTCCCAACAGGCCCTAGTGTGTGTTGTTCCCCTGGATGTGTCCATGTGTTCTTATCGTTCAGCTCCCACTTATAAGTGAGCACCTGTAGTGTTTGATTTTCTGTTCCTGCATTAGTTTGCTGAGAATAACAGCTTCCACCTCCATCCATGTTCCTGCAAAAGAGATGATCTTATTCCTTTCTGTGACTGCATAGTATGCTGTGGTGTATATATACCACATTTTCTTTATCCAGTTTATCACTGATGGGTATTTGGGCTGGTTCCATGTCTTTGCTATTGTGAATAGTGCTGCAATGAACATATATGTAGATATATCTTTAGAACAGAATGATTTATATTTCTTTGGGTATATACCCAGTAACGGATAGCTGAGTCAAAAGATGTTTCTGCTTCTAGATCTTTGAGGAATCACCACACTGTCTTCCACAATGGTTGAACTAATTTACATTCCCACCAACATTGTAAAAGTGTTCCTTTTTCTCCACGACCTTGCCAGCCTCTATTGTTTCTTGACATTTTAATAATGAGTATTCTGATTAGCATGTGATGGTGTCTCTTCACGGTTTTGATTTGCATTTATCTGATGATCAGTAAGTTGAGCTTTTTTTGTATGTTTGTTGGCTGCATGAACATCTTCTTTTGAGAAGTGTCTGTTCAAGTCCTTGGCTTTTTAATGTTTTTTTTTTTTCTTTTTTTTTTTTTTTTTCCTGTGAATGTTATAATTTAAATATGGCAAGACTAACTTTAGAAGAGAGCAAACTCTTGATTTTGAAAAGAGGGAGTACAAAGAAAAAACAGGAACAAATTTAACCATAAAACAGAAAAAAAATAAAAATAAAAACTTCTTTTCTCAAATAAATTAGAAAGTGAGGATAAAACCAGAAACATGACTTCATGTTTCTGAATTTGATTTGACAAAGCTTCACCTGGATAATAATTGGCGAATAATCTTGAACATTTATGAGCAATTTAAAGAGACAGCATGTAAAGGGAGAAAATATTAATTATGTAAAATCTTTTTGAATCCTTCTGTCAAAGAATAGACCCGATTTGGCTGCTGAAGGCTGGTTTGCGTCGACATGGTGGTTACCCTAAGTATCTAGATAGGCGGGCGCGTCCACGCTGCTATCACTCGCTGTGGGTTCGCGACCCACAGGGTGGCGGGCCCAGTCCCTATCAGCTGGGAGCCGGACCCTGATTCTGACTGGGAGCCGGAGAAACGGGAGCTGCAGGAGGTGGAGAGGTACCATTTTTTCCCTGGGCCCTCAGCTTGAAGCAAGACCTTGCTCCCCGCACCGCCCTAGGCTGCGCCCCCTTGGTGCCAGGCGCCCTGCCTGGCAGCGGCCCTCGTTCCTTCTTAGGGGCGTTGTCCGGGACGCAGCGTCAGGTGTTCAGCTCCCCTGGGACCGCTGGTCCCTTCACTAATGATGTATTTCATCACCCGCTTAGAGAGTTTGGCATGTTTAAGGGCAGTTATTGTTCTAGGTGTTAGCTTTCTCAGCGTACAGAGCTCTAAACCGGCAACATGGCCTGGTTGCCCTTGCCATCAAAGAGAAGTGGGCTAGGAGATCCATGATTTAGCCTGAGGCTCTTCAGACATGCATCCTACTTTCGTGCATGGCTTCTGCAATTGGTTCTCTCCCCAGCACCCTGCAACAACAGAAAAAAGGCAATCCGATTCCAGAAAATTCGGAGGCAAATGGAGGCGTCTGGTCCTGGTCAGTTCCCAGGTTGGCGGAAGGCTTTGATGTCTGCACTGATGTGATCCGAAGTTTTTCTTTCTTTTTTTTTTTTCTTTTCTTTTTTTTTTCTTTTCTTTTTTTTAACGGAGTTCCGCTCTGTCACCCAGGCTGGGTGCAATGGCGGATCTCCACTCACTGAAACCTCCGCCTCCCAGGTTCAAGCGATTCTCCTACTCCAGCCTCCCGAGTAGCTGGGATTACAGGCCCGCGCTACCAAGCCTGGCTAACTTTTTTTGTGTATTTTTAGTAGAGACAGGGTTTCACCATGTTGGCCTGGCTGGTCTCAAACTCCTGACCTCAGGTGATCCACCCACCTCAGCCTCCCAAAGTGCTGGGATTAGAGGCGTGAGCCAACCCGCCCTGAAGAATTTTAAAAGGCAAATTTGTACCCACATTTGAGAAGAAGGTGAAGCCGGATCAAAAAGTCCTCAAGAAAACTGGGTTCGCATACTCGCTTCGGCAGCTCCAGGGCTCTGGAAATACCTGGAAGCTGCTCCCTGCAGGCCACTCTGTATCAGGTTCTGTGCTTATGCCAGGGCATGAAGCCTCATCCAAAGACCTGAATTACAGCACAACTTTGAAAGTGAGAGAGTCAAACACTCACAGGACAAATACACCAAGGAGACGGAAGGGAAGAAATAAAGGAATCCAGGACCTGGAGGAGAGCTTTGTGCCTGTTGCTGCAGTCCTGGGTCATCAGAGAGAGCTGTAGAGGTACTCCAGTGATTGTGAGAGCACCGGAAAAACTAGGCATGGTGGGTTGCCAAGTGATCAGGAGCTGGAGGAGTTAAAGGCAGGGGAGCCAGGTAACCAGCTGCAAAGTAGTGCAGACAGGGAGAGAGTTCTTTGATAGCAACGGGAACTTCCTGTGCAGAATCTGAGTAGGGGCTTGGCTTGTGGAGATGCCTCCTGAAAAACATCTGGGAAAGTATTAATATATATGGAGCAGCCTGGATTTCCGTTTATTTGGATAAGCCAGCTTGAAATAGGAAGAAGTGATGAGCCTGGAATGTGGGAGGAAAGAGCTGCGTAGATAGATTCTAACTTCCTGTAATAGTGCTCCCAGTCTGACCTCTGTAGATCTTCAGTACTCAACCCTTCTTGCTTGGGCCCTCTGTATGTTGAAAACCAGTCTGTGCTGCATGTGTTGTTTCAATTTTCTGTGGTACTTTCAATATATGTTTGAGAGGAAGTGAAAAGTTTGCCCTCTGACCTCATTTCCTTCTTGATCAGTGAACACTAACAGTTCTGGGAAAACTTGGTCAATTGGTTTTCCTTAAAAGCAAAATAAAGTAAAATGTAGCAAAAAAAAAAAAAAAAAAAAAAAAACCGAAAAAAAAACCCCAAAATTAGTATGATTATTTGCTACAAAATATAAATTTTGTTGATTGTACAATAACAATTATTACACCTTATTTACTATTGTATTATTAGCATATGGCATGGCATATTGCCTAACATCAAATAAAAGCTTAATTTAAAGTATTTATGGGATTTTAAAAAGTTGTGGATACATGACAATATTTTAAAATTATTCTGTAATTCTTTATGTCACGAAACGAATCAAAACAAAATATTTTATGTGCTGAAACTAGCAAAAGATCCATTGAATCCGATAAGTATCAGAAGATAAGGGCTAAATGCAGTACAGTTTGGAAGATATTGTGAGAAGGAAATGGAAGAAGCTCACACCAGGCTTATCTGCTGTGTTTACAGTGAGGTGTGGTGAAGAAGGAATGAAGGCAATTTCAAAGGATCAAAACTCATTCATTTTGGAGGAGTGCAGGCATGCAGTCAGAATGTGATAAGAATATAGAATAAGAAAACTCTAAACCCATTTTACTCATCAGGAATATCAATTTTTAGAAATTGCAATGGTTGATGTAGGTTAAAAAAGATGAAGCATGTATAAGTGCATGTGATGCATTTAAAAATTATTTACACATAAATACAAATACATATAAATATAACTTTACAGAAAATATATACATTATATATTGTATATATTTATACATAATATAATTATAGGGTGACTATATACCTATATATATTTTGTGTGCATATATATGTATGTGTAAATACAAAATGTATTTTCTTTAATTTGGCATATGCATTGGAAAAACAGGCATCTGGAAAGTATTGAGACTCTGAAGTGAAGATAGAGAAAAAACTCACTGAATTATATGCAAATAGCCTAGGTATCAATTTAGCCATCAAGAACAGAATAAATTTACCTAGAAAAATTGTACAGTTTCATATATAAGTTTACCTTCTAATAGAGAAGATCATATATTTATAATCTAATGGGCTATTAATGGGGCAAAAATTCAAATGAATTTATAAAGTATGGAAAACATTCTTAAAATTAGATAACCATGGTTGTTCACCTATATCTGTTCTCATAGAATCAAATAAATTAACAGAAAAAGTTTCCTACAATTTTCTAGAGAACACCTGTTTCCTACAAAACAGGGAAATTTTTTCACCAGCAGTGTTTTTTAGTATATGAAAGACACAGATTGACCAAGTAAAGTAAAATCAATTCCTTATAACCCAGAAAATATTTCAAATAATCACAACATCCACAGTCCTATGTAAACATAAGAGGGTTATATTTTTAAAATATAAATTTAGATAAAATTTTAGAAGGATAAAACTCTTGATATCATTGAACATCACACAAGGAAACTAAATAAAACAATGTATCAAATATATGGGCTAGAATTTTAAAATGACTTGAATTCAATCAAAAAATTACAAGAACAATTACAAAGAAAAATAAAGTCATTGTACAATTTAAAAACAAATGAATGACAGAAAATATTAGGCTATAACTTTTCTTACTTTAAGTAAATATGGCATATTAAAAAACAGCAGAAATTATAGATCTAGTGGCTAGCTAATTATATCTAGTGGTTAGCTAATGAAGATTCCCCAAAATAGTTAGTTTGGCCGTGACAGACAAGCAAATGAAGATGCCCAGAAATGTTTAGTTTGCCCATGACAGCGAATCTATCTTACTGAAAACAGCTATGAAATCAATATAGTATGTAGAAATAGTTGTTTAAAGGAATTCATGAGAAACCAACAGTGGAAACATTTGAGGGAGTGTTAGTGATCACTGAATGGAATCACAAGCCGGTGCATGTCATCTTTACAACAACATTTTTCTTGAGATTATTTATCAATAGATCTTGGCAGAATGTTTCAGTCACACTGTCCAGAAGGAAACAAAAGCTGAAGACTGGATTAGTCAAAGTGGCTGGAAAAGGGAGAGCATGTGAAGAAAAGAGAAAATCATGGGAATGACCACTAAAAAGCTACACGCAGTCTCCATCTCCATCAGACAATTATCTGCTACTAATTTTATCATTAGTAGAATATGACTCTAATAATGCAGTGAACTATAGAAGGAAAAAGGCCAAAGAGCTGAGATAAGATTTCCAAAGGTACTCTGCTGAGAAGAGGTTGGAATTTAATGCCAATGTGGAGTGATGAGGTAAATATCCTAGGATTTCAGTTGAGACTATAGAACTCACAAAATAGAAGGGAAACTGAAACACAGTATATTCTGACAAAGAATAAAAACTAATATTTTACAGGATTAAAATACCCTGCTTCTGTTTTATAGTCGTGACAGAAGAAAACTTAACTCTCACAGGAAAAAGAAAACATAGTCTAGTGTTTCTACAAATTGCAACTGTGATGCTGATAGCCAATTTAAACAAACAAAAAACAAAATAAAACAAAACAAAAAAACAACAAGGAAAAACTTCAAAACCCATCTAAAAACCAAAACCATATGATTAAAAACAAAGAAATAAAAATATACTATGGAAAAGAGGCACAGAAATGATTTGAATTTAGATATTGTAAGATTGAAAGTTTTAAAATAGATAAGTTAATTTTGTTCAAGCAAATTAAGCAAAATATGAACTAAACTAAGAGAAAATTTGGGTCTTTCTAAAGGTATTGATATGGTTTGGCTGTGACCCCACCCAAATCTCACCTTGAATTGTAATAATCCCCACGTGTCAGAGGCAGGGCCCGGTGGAGATAATTAAATCATGGGGGCAGTTTCCCTCATACTGTTCTGGTAGTAGTAAATAAGTCTCAGGAGATCTCATGGGTTTATAAATTGGAGTTCCCCGGACAAGCTGTCTTGACTGCACCATGTAAAATATGACTTTGCTTCTCATTCACCTTCTACCAGGATTATGAGGTCTCCCCAGCCATGTGGAACTGAGAGTCAATTAAACATCTTTCCTTTATAAATTCCCCAGTCTCAAGTAGGTCTTTATTAGCAGCATGAGAACAGACTAATAGAGGTATATAATAAAAATTCTAAAATAGAAAATGCTATAATTGAAATTAATAATCTAATGAATTATTAAACAAGAAGAGCAAAAAATAATAAACTAGAAAGCAGGTGAAGCATTGAAGAAAAATAGAGAATGTAAGTGTTGCGGGAAGTCAGGGACCCCGAACAGAGGGACCAACTGAAGCCGTGGCAGAAGAACATAAATTGTGAAGATTTCATGGACATTTATTAGTTCCCCAAATTAATACTTTTATAATTTCTTACACCTGTCTTTACTGTAAACTCTGAACATAAATTGTGAAGATTTCATGAACGCTTATCACTTCCCCAATGAATATCCCTGTGTTTTCCTATGCCTGTCTTTACTTTAATGTCTTAACTCCCTCATCTTCTTCGTAAGCTGAGGAGGATGAATGTCGTCTCAGGACCCTGTGATTGTGTCAACTGCACAAATTGTAGAGCATATGTGTTTGAACAATATGAAATCTGGTCATCTTAAAAAAAGAACAGGATAACAGCGATGTTCAGGGAACAAGAGAGATAACTACCAGTTTCATTTTTTTGCAGAATTAGAAAAAAACTATTCTAAAATTAACATAGAATCAAAAAGGAGACTGAATAGCCAAAACAATCCTAAGCAAACAGAATAAAGCCAGAGACATAACATTATCTGACTTCAAACAATTCTATAATGTTACAGTAACCAAAACGGCATAGCACTGGTGCAAAAACAGGCATATCAACCAATGGAATAAAATAGAGAATTATTTGATCTTCCACAAAGTCAACAAAAGTAAGCAATGTGGAAAGAGCTCCTTATTCTATAAATAATGGTACAGGTACATCTGCCTAGACATATGCCAAAGAATGAAATTGTATTTCAACCTTTCACCACATACAAAAATTAATCAAGATAAAGATTTAAATGTAAGACCTAAAACTATGAAAATCCTAGAAGAAAATCTAGGAAACGCCATTCCGGATATCAATCTTGGAAATTTCTGTCTAAGTCCCCAAAACCAACTGCAACAAAAAGAAAATTTACAAGTGGGACCTAATTAAAGAGCTTCTGCACAGAAAAAGAAACTATCAAAAGAGTGAACAGACACCCCACAGACTGGGAGAAAATATTCATAAACTATGCATCTGATAAAGATCTAATATCCAGAATCTATAAGGAACTTAAATAATTGAATTAGCAAAGAACAAGTAACTTCATTAAAAAGTGGGCAAAGGACATGAACCTTTACTTCTCAAAAGAAGAGCACAATGTGTTAATTACTTCAAAGACAAAATCGCTGTCCAGTATCCAGAGGCAGTAGCTACAGTACCTATGATCAAGCAGCCCCTGAGGTAGGGCATTGGCTGTGATTCTGACTTCCTAGAACCCCTTTGTTTCTGATTTTTTGCCATGAGATTTTTGCAATACATAACATTCCGTAAATCTTTTTTTTTTTTTTTTTTTTTTTTTTTTTTTTTTTTGCTCAAGTTACTAAGAGATAGTTACTATGGTTTGTAATTAAGAACCTTAACAGGGCCAGGTGCGGTGGCTCACACCTGTAATCGCAGCACTTTGGGAGACCGAAGCCGACAGATAACGAGGTAAGGAGTTCAAGATCCGCCTGGCCAACATGGTGAAACCCCATCTCTACTAAAAATGCAAAAATTAGCTGTGCATAGTGGTGCGTGCCTTTAATCCCAGCTACTCAGGAAATTGCTTGAACAGGGACCTGGGAGGCGGAGGTGGCAGTGAGCCGAAATCGCGCCACTGCACTCCAGCCTGGGCTGCAGAGTGAGACTCTGTCTAAAAAAAAAAAAAAAAAAAAAAGAAAAGAAAAACTTTAACAGCTACATCTTTTTAATTTATATATGATTCTTATACGTCAAGGAGGAAGAATAAGTGATTTGACAAAACTCATTATAGAATTCATATATTACATCCTTTTGATGATGAAATTCTTATAATGGAGGACAAATAAGAAGAAATGTTGTAGGAAAATCCGGGTTCTTGTCACACAACCAAGAAAGATGAGGCTCACAGACACTTTGAAGGGTGAGAATGGCAGGGTTTACTGCGGGGAGGGGTGGGGGAGGGAAACAAGGACTCCTAGCAAAGCGAGAGAGTCCTGCTAGCAGGCTTCTCATCTCACAGACTGAATCCCCAGTTACCAGCCAGGAATAGGAGAGGCCAGACTTCTTCCCCTTGAAAATGGCATGAAGGAACTTCTGTGGTTCCACTTCGTTCTCCCAGTGCACAGACCAGTTGGAGATTCTCCAGACACCTTCCCCTTTTATACTTGGCTGTCTCAGAAACACAAAAATTATTAACTAAACATAAAATTTAAGGAAATTTTATGTCAAAGAACTCATGAAAGAAGTGAACTTCAGGGAGAAAATTATGCTCACACATGATAAAGTTACAAATACACCAAAGATAAAAATTTTTTAAATAATAATTACTTTAGAACATAACAAGAAAGCATTATTAGTAAACATCTGATTAATAGATTCTGAATCATAGCCACATATTTGGTTACAACTTAAATGAATAATCAATACATATTAGATGTCTGAAAGCCACATGTGGTGTGAATATAATGTAATAGAGAGAGTTGAAATTTAACATCCCTTTTATTTGTATAAGGTCTAATGGCAGACCGCCTTTCCATGTTTTAGATGCATGTAGAACATATTTGTTAGGAACACATTTTACTTAAAATTACATCGTTTCAAAAACCTGAGTTTGGGAACAAATCTCCTACATGCTCTATAAAAGCAAATAGTTGGGGGACAACCAGTATGCCTATTTAGGACCAGATTATTTATGGAGCAGTCCCTTGGTAAACAAATGTTCACAACTGAACACGAAAGGGGGGATAGAATGGAAGATGGGATTGGTGCAAGAAGTCAAAGCTATGACCATTCCTGTGACTGAGTGAAAATCACTACAAAAAGACTAAGAATTTTACTTTGTGAGGAGGGAGACACCTTCATTTATTCAGCAAATAGCCTCACTGCTTGCTTGGTCTCTTTTCATTCAGAGTCAGTTGAACTCTAGAAGCGAGAGATTTCAGAGAAAACTAATCTCTGTCTGACAATTTAATGTGAGAATTGTAAGCACTTCTGGGAAAGTTAATACTACGGGAGAAAATTTTTAAGAAAGCAGCTAGCCTTCCCTAGAAACACCTCACTGTCAAAAAAAAAAAAATTGTTTTGAGGATGGTATGAATGAAAAAGTCACTGATTAGGAATATACACTGGGCAGTATTGATAAAAAGCAGCTTAGCTCGAGGAACCACTGGCTTCTTGTAGAAAAAAATAATAATAATTATACTACTAGACACTAGTTTTTTCCAACTTCTTTGTTTCAAGGACAGTAAGGACTAAGGAAGTAAAATGATATTATGAAAAATTTCTACCATGGTTGTTAAAGAATTTAAGTTTGTAATCAGGTAACATTAGATTTTATTATTTAGAGTTGTATACATAGATAATATTGTAAAAGAAAAAAAGTAAATATTATTCCAATATTATTGGAAAGGGTTTTATTTTTTAAAACAAACAAAAAACAATCCAGGAGCTTCTTAGATTGTGGCAAATTTATGATCTTGACTTAGAGAGCGATCAGGTGGTTGCTTTTTTTCTAATTGTCTATTACATTAGGTATTTATGGTTCGTTTTTTAAATTTCTGTATGTTACATTGTTGGACAATACACTGAAAAAATATTTGCGACACATTATTATGATGTAATTTGGTGATCATTAAAGGTTTTTCCACAGGGAGTAATAGTATGCAATTTATATCTGGCTGTAGATTCCTCTGGCTGTACATGAAGAATGGCAGAAGTGGGGCCAAACAGGAAAAGAAGTAGAAAATGCTATAATAATAGTGGAGATAATTGCGATAATAAGAACATTTGAAAAGATTTTAGAAATGAAATCTGTTGAAGTAATGATTGATTCATCAGGTGAGTGAGGAAATGTGAAGAGTCAAGGAAATTGTAAGCAATCAGGCTTGAAGTTGTGATGCTATTCCTGAGACGAGAACAGCCTGAAAGCACCCTGGCAGGGGAAGAGAGTGATGAGTTTATTGTGATGTGAACTTGATTTGAAGTAACTGTGATATTTCTTAGATACTTGGGGAAGGGGTTGATGAACAGAATGAAGATTTTGGCTAAAAGATATTTGGGAAGCCCCTGTATGGCAAAGAGAGTCAAAGAGAATAGATGAGATTGCCAAGAAAGATAAAATAATAAAAATATAAAATAAAGGGACCAAGTATAAATTACTTTGTATTTGGAAATTTAAAGACTCTAGATGAAAATGAGATTGCAAAGTTTATTGATAAAAGGTAGACAGAATTATAAGGGGAATATCAGAACAGAGTGATGACAATTAGGTATCATTTCAAAGCATTGCCTAACTAAAATACAGATGCGTGATAGCTACATGGAAGAGTGAATGGATACATAGATAGATAGATAGATAGATAGATAGATAGATAGATAGATAGATAAATTGATAAAACTTATAATGTTGTTAATGTTTGTTTTCAGGGTTCTGTGCATGTGCTATATCTTTAGTCTAAAATAATCTTCCTCACTTATTTTACACTATTAAATCCTAATTATATTGTAAACTCAGGCTTAATGTTACACACACCTGGAAATACTTTCTGACCCCACAAAGTGATATACCTGACTTTCTTTTTTTTAAAATTTATTTATCCATATTTGTTCTTAACTCACTATACTATATCCAACAATAGCCCCATCCATTTCCTTCAATAAGGAAGCCTGCAGTTTTAGAGGAGATATCTTCCTTATCTCACTTAATTTGATATGCAAGGCATACACTACACATTCAATTTGCATAGTTACTATTGTTTGACATTTTTAAAGAAAAGTATTGCTTTGGTGTTCATGTTTTGGTCCCCTGAAAACTTATGTGTTCATGTATTTATATTTTATCAGATCAATTTTCCATTAGAGCTCATAATGAAAACAACTTTTTTATTAGTAAAACATTGTTTTTTAGTTTTTACTCTTTCTATTTTTAGATTCTTTATATTTTAGTTTTGTGATTCATACATTTGAATTAATTCAAATTACACACACACACAAGGGTAAAATTTTACTGCTTAGTTTAATCAGTCTTTTAAGTGTTTAATAAAACATCATTTTCTTAGTGATTTGAAGTGGTAACTTTGTCATGTTATCAATCTATTTGTTTCCTTATACTTCAGTCTGTTTTGATTTTTCTTTTGCCTTTCACAAATTTCACTTCTTTTTTTTTACATTTTTAAAGATTATAATGTCTTTAATATAAATCAGTTAAAGTCTCAAAATGTCTGTTTAATCTAGTTTAAATTACGTTACATGAAACATGTCAAATGATGCTCCCCTGAATAGACTTAACATTTTTGAGTGACAATTTGACACACTCTAATAAAATTATTTGAAGTTTTTATTCTTTCAATTAATTCCACTTAGAAGACTTTGTTCCATTTGTAAGACTGGCCAAACAATACTCATGTTAAGTTTAGTATTCATATCAATGTCAAGTGGATACATTTTTAAATGATCCATCATATATAAATTTTAAACACTAATGTTGCTCTGCACTGAAAAGACATGCTGAAAGTAGGATAGGTTGATAACTAAACAATTTTTAATCCAAATTGGTAAGTTTAAAGAGACAAAAAATATCTGATTTGAATATAATCGAACTATTTATTACTAATTTAAATATGGTATATCATTGTTTTTTCTGAACAACCAAGTTTCAAGCTGTCTCTAGAACTAAAAGAAAGGTAGGTAGGAATTAGTAGGATCTGAAATTATAGGTACGAATGTATGCATGTGTTTTTACTTATATGTCTATATTTCTATATTATATGCATATAAGCTAAATAATTAATATATTTTCAAATTATTTTTTTAAAATTAAAGCCCTCAGGGAATAGATATTAATTATGGAAATAATAATGTATAAATAAATATATTTGATTTGTTAAAAACAATTATTAATTTATCTTAGTTTCAGCACATTTTTGTATTGCAGAGTTATTATGTTTTTGGATTCTACATAGAGTGCATTATAATTATAAGCATCTGTTTCCTCTATTACTGTCAGAGAAATACAATGAATCTTTTGAATTAGAATCTTAATGGAGACTTTCATTTTCAATCTAAACTAGGAAATAATAATCACCTAAGAAGAATTAAAAAATTTAACAATCTTTTTCTCATCAATATATAAAACTAATCATTACTTAACATAATACAAAGCAGACTAACAGATTTTATCTGTATTGGAGAAAAACAGTCACTAAAATATGCATATGTAGTGGTAGAAATGTAGTTTTAAAACATTTAAGAATTAAATGAAAACTATTTTGTACAGTATGTTTCCCTACTACAATAATGCTAAAGTTAAAATTTGTTCTAATTTGCATCAAAAATGTTTTTCTTCCTTCCCATGCAAAATTGCAACAGTGCTCTAATGTTTGTTTGCTATGTACAAATGATCATATACTTTGATTGTTTTGCTCTTTTTTCCTGTGGCTACACATGAACCTAGACAAAAATGAGTCCTCACTTTTCTACTTTCTGCTTTTTTTTAATTGCCAAAAGCAAAACTCATCAATTTTAAGACGAGAGTTTTCTCTGAGTTTTGCAGTGATATCACATTGATGAATATTCAAGTTTCATGCATGTTATGTCCTTGATTACATCTACCATGTGGGCAGGTTCAGCAATTTCAGCTACCTGTTCGTAAGAATTATAGATCCACTGTTTATACGTTACCATTTTAAAATCAATGATGCTCCTGAACCTTTGAGGTCAGAAATCTTTTCTAAATTTATTCTAATATTTTATAATTTCTTGTATATATTATAAAGGTTTTTGTTTTCCTTTAGTAGATGTATAAAACCAAATTTTCCCTACATGTAATAGCCAAGAAATGCTTAATAATGTTTATTTGTCTTGACCAATTAATTTATACAGTCTTTTACAAAAACATAGAAGAGTTATTTAAGAATAACAAAGTTCATTTGGAGAATTACCTACAATTTTACTAGACTTATGCTAAAAAATACAGCAAACCACAAACATCATATGTGAAACTCCAGTGAAAATTCTGAATCTTTTCCTTAAGAAATAAAATAAAATAAAACAAACAAAATAAGAAAATCTTCCCCTAGATAGGAAAAGTAGTAGTATTTTTGTGGACAAATAATTTATTTCTCCTTGCATGATCTACAGATAGCTTTACCTTCATCTTCTTTTCTGATAGACTGGGACGAATAGTTGGTCTCCTCCTAACATTCAATCCCAAAAATCCAATCTTATTCTTTTTTGTTTGAAGATCACATTACTTATAATTTTATTAGCTAGATAGCTAATAAAGTATTCCTTCATTCCAATGGGTTCCATATATTTTTGACTGCCAGCTCTGTTACATATAAACCATGTATAACTTCTCTGAATGCCTGTAAGATGTAGTTTTGCTTTTACATGGAAATGCTAGAAAGTTTTTTTACCACTGAGAACACATTTCTCCAATTAGAAACATACTATTATAACATTACTCAACCCCTGTCTTCAGGATCTCATCTCCCCTCCAACCCTCAGAGCAGCTCAGGTTCTGTTCCTGTTGAGCCCCATGTCATGTGGTGTTGCGAACAATCAAAGTTAGACAATGCTTGCACTTTAATCCTGGCCTCCTCCCTTACTTGTTTTGTCAACCTGTGTAAATTATGTAATTTCTGTAACTCAGTACCCTCCTCTCTAAAACAGAATAATTATAGTACCTACCTCATAACTTTGTTTTAAAAAGCATGTTAAATTAACGGTCTAAATAACTCAGAACTGTATTGTCACAGAATGAGGTATTATTGGACATTTTTAAAATATCTCCCCATGGCACAATGGTCAACCTAGGCAATTGTTTACATAAAAATCCCACTACAATATAAATACATATTGTAATTACCTAAATTGCTTACATAGTTCAAACATGTTTTAATATGTAAACATTTACGGTAATTTAATATGCTTTATTTAGATAATGCATGTGTCAGCCTCAAATTTGTTCAAATACAATTGGGCTACATTTTACTTTGTAAATTTCATAAAAGAAAAAGAGACTGTCACTTCATGAAATTGTACAAATGACAAATTTCAAATCTTAATATTACCAACCTTTTCAGTTAAACTCCAACTTCGACATGTTTTTAAACACTTGAAATATACACTGTATAAATCAACTCAGGACAGGCAAAGTGACAGTGCCTGTGGAATTTACTACCTGTCTTCCCTTGTTAATGAGACTGACTGATAATTCTATTCTCTAAGTAGCTAAACTTTACTATTGTGAACCCAAGTCTATAAATTATATTTTATATGTTGCTTACTGGTAAGCAAATTAGATTTCATGCAAATATTTTGAAGTGGATTAGTTGATGGAGAAATGGCATCTGAATGCTAATAACACACCTTTACATATAAACAGGATAAAAACTTCTTCAATCCGTTGGAAAGTGCCAGCATTAATAAAACAAAGTCATGCTATACCTCCCCCATAGCTGGCCTACATTGACATGAAAAATTATAATGGTAGAAATACAGAACTTTTCAGATATAAATAACCTCACTGATTTATGAAATTTTTATCAAGTACTGGTAACTGAAGAGAAAGGAAAAATCACTGCAAAGAATTTTATTGCCATCTATTGACAATGGAATTTATGATAAAATGTAAAATCAATTTTCATTATATAATGTTGGATGTCTTATTTATTAAATAATAACCTATTAGTCTGAAGAAAAATAATTCTGATTTAGAGAGTATAGATTTGGAGATAATAAATAGATGCCTATACCATCTCTTAAACATCTTAAAAGATTTTTAGAATGTGGCACATATGCTTTGAACATTTTGTAGCATAACTGGTGAAGGCTTTTGGAATGGGGCTGACATTTCTCGTTGAGTGTCAATATTCACTATCATCTCCTGATTTATATCATAGTTCCTTTCTCAAAAGAGTTACTAGATAGGATGTTATAGTTTCATATTTATTGAATTTCCAAAGATGCCTCTATTTTATAAGCTAAATGATTCAATTTTACTTAAATGATGTGTATATGCGAGTATGTATGTGTTTCTGTGTATAGATAAAATACTTCTATAAAAAAGATTATAAAAGGCCAACCTAGATCATTTCACAATGTATTTGTATATCAAAACATCAAGTTGAATTCCTTTAATATATATATTTTGTCAATTATACCACACAAAAAACCCGAAAAAAGAAATAAAGAAAGAATAGTCAATATAAGAAGTGGTCTTTCAAGGAATTCAGACAATTGCAATCCTATGTGTAAATAAATCTACTTAATGTTTTTAAAGAAAAATCTGTAGCTATAAGAAATGCTTTAAATATGTGCTAAGCTGCCTATCTTTGTTTTGGTTTGACCTTTATTTACCACTGTCATCTGCTCCAGTGTCTAGTCTCCCATTCTATAGATGCCTATTGATATCTACATGCATTAATTTAAATAAACTTAATATCTGCCTGCAAGATATACACAGTCTCATAAAAAAAATTCCACTAGGGAATAAAAGAGAGAGTCAGGGTGATATATTAGCTTTAACCACAAAATCTTACTTTCACTTGGTCGGCCTCAGTGCTTTAAAATCCTGAACATATAATTTAGGCCATATTTTCATACTGATTATGGAGAACTAAAATAGAACATGATCCTCTAGGAGCATTGCTTCTTCCAAATATGTGCAGGCATGGCCAACAGAACAGCTTTATCAAGAAAATAATTGCAAACAATACATTATATTAACATAAAGTGGATGCTGCCAAGAACATTGGACTAAAATCCATCCACAATACACATATGTATATTGTCTTTTGCTAATACTTCAATTTCAGAGATAGTGCTAGTTTCCCGTACACTGTATTGTGTTCCATTATGTTGTTACGGGAGTTGTAATTGCTAGCTTAGGTGAAGTGATAATCATGGAAACAAATGATGATCCTAAGCCATTCTAAACCTATTACAACAAAGCCATTTGAAGTAAACTCTGACAACGAGATTAAATTCCTCTCAGACTGGGCTAAGACCAAAGGCAAAGAAAGGCAATTGAAAGTGTACCTATTTTGTCGCTGGATGTGGATAAACTATACCTTACAAGAAAGTCTTTCACCATGGTAGAAGAGGGTTTTGTTCTTTTGCTGACATAGCTTGTAAAGAAATTCAGTTACTATTTCTGTTTACTTAAAATTCTGGAAGTTTTTCTAACCATTTGGTTAAAGCTTTAATAAAATATAATTCAATAAAAATATAAAAATCAGGTTTTCTTGTGGTAACTGATTTGATCTACATGATAATAAAGCACATAGATATATGTGTACATGCACGTGTCTATTATGTTATCAGTTACCTTCCTATGCATAGAAATAACATATTTTTATGGGGTCCTCGCCAAATTAAAAAATATATATAGAGAGAGACGTATAAATCATGCTAAATGTGCTGTATTCACAGAGTTCACAGGTCCATGACCAACCACTAAGTTTCATTTATGCTTAAGGGCCCAAATGACCCAAAACATTCCTCCATTAGTCTGCAAGGATATCTGAAATGTAAATAGGTATTCCAATTGTAGGTACATTAGTCCAAACCACAAGAAATATTTTATATATATATATATATTTTTTTTTCTTTATGAGGTTTTAAAGCTTGGCAATGCTAAGAGTACAAAATAATATAAGTCAAGTTATTTCTTTGCTTTAATGGAGCTCAGAATTTAGTAAGAGAGTGTCTATAGATACACATATGAATATACAATGTGCAAATTATAAAGATGAAACTTACTCAAGTACCAGCAATGTGCCAGTAGCTGTGGTAAGCATCAAACATTACGAAATTTTACAGGGGAAGAAAATGAAGCTCCTAAATATTGAATAATTTGATGGAGGTCAAACAGCTATACAAGAGAAGTTGAGATTCAAAGTCAATTAGATAATTCTATGTTTCTTTTTTTTTAACCAGTCTCTTCTATCTATGAGATGTTTCACATAAGAAGTACATACTGAGGGTTACCAAACTCTGTAAACAACATGTTATTTGTGGCAAATAACAGTCAGTGGCAGATTCTTGGAGGAAATTACATTTCCTATGCACATTGTGAACAATGCAAGCTACAGGCATTGGAAGGGGCAGTCCTAAACAAAGATAATTTAGTGAATGGTGGTGCCAATTTCAAACAATAAATGGTGGGTTCAGAAAACACAGTGCCCAATTTTAGGCAGTTTGAATTAATGACTATAGTCACAGACATATTTATACAAATAGCTTGGCTTAACTGTGGAAAGCTTGAGTAATTTGACTAAAAGATTGTACTGTATTCTGTGGATGATAAAACTGTGCTAAATATGTTTAAATTGTGCTTTTGGTAATATTAATTTTTCAGCAGTATGTGAGATGATGCTTGAGAAGTTTTATTTAAAATATTTAAATCTACATAAGACATCCCTATGCAGATGTGATTCATTAGCAAACTTAAAATAGTTTAAATTATCAACCATAGATTTCCTAGGTCTCAAAACAGTATGAGGGCAGGCTGGATGTGCTACGATATGCAATCTGGTGATATTTTCACTTGAAGCATGTGAAAAACTTGAACCCAATGATGTTGATATGGTTTGGCTCTGTCTCCACCCAAATTTCATCTTGAATTGTAACTCCCACAATTTCCATGTGTCATGGGAGGAACCCAGAAGGAGGTGTTTGAATTTGGGGGAGGGTCTTTCCTTTGCTGTTCTCATGATAATGAATGAGTCTCATGAGATCTGATGGCTTTAAAAAGAGGAGTTTCCCTGCACAAGCCCTCTCTCTCTTTGCCTGCTGCCATCCATGTAACACGTGACTTGCTCCTCATTGCCTTCCACCATTATTGGGAGGCTTTCCCAGTTGTAATCCCAATTAAGCATCTTTCTTTTTTAAATGCCCAGTCCCCAGTGTATCTTCATCAGCAGCATTAAAAAGGACTAATGCAGATGTTTGTTATTATTTTCTCCAGACAAACTCAGGAAACCGTCATGATTCTTTGAGTTCCATTCTTTCTCTAACAATGACAGAAGCCCAGTCACGGAAATAAGCATTATGATAGATACAAGTATTGTCATCCATTGCATTGGCCAAAAGATTTTACTGGTATTCTTTTGAGAGACTCATGGTTTTGTTCTGATGAGCAAAAAGTAACTAATATTTGTGGCTATTGAACCATAGTCTCTGGAATAGAAGAAGGAGAAGGAGAAGAGAGACTGGGAATGTTAACTTTTGGAACTTACCAACTCCTATTCTTCTTGTTGACTCTCAACTGCTTTGTTTTTACTCAAAGACCTTAGCATTAACTATTTCCTCTGCATGTAACACTCTTCTGGTTGACCCTCTTCACTTTACCAGAGAGGATAACCAACAATTTTGACTCCTTGTAGTGTGTGTGTGTGTATATATACACACACACACACACACACACACACACATATATATATATATATATATATATATATATATATATATATATATGTCTATAGCCTGTCTTCTCTGTCTTCTCTAAAAATACCTAAAATTAGGTAACATATATAAGGGGGTTACCATATACTAGACATTGTTCTAACAATTTTATTTAGAATAACTAATTCAACCACATGAGGGCTGTACAATTATCCTCATATTACAAGTGATATTACTAAGCTACAAAGATATTAAGTAACTTGCTGAAAGTTACACATCTAAAATTCGTAGAGTATCTGAGACTTGAACACAGCCAAGTGGCTGCAGAATCCATTATCTTAACTATGGATTTGTTGTCTTATATAAGTGCTATTAGTATAGAAATTTGGTGTATTTTATTTGATACTGTATTTTTAGCAATCAGAAAAGAGCCTGCATATAAGTGACAGATATTTTCAGAATGTGTGAAGGAATTAGAATGTTAACATGTACTAGGAAAAATATAGAGGCAAACCCTTGTTTAGAAATGTTTGTCACATTAGGACATGAAAAATGAATCTGAATAAAAACGATAGCTAAGATACTAACCTATCATGAGGAGCTTCGCTAATTGCCCTGTGAAAAGAAAGTAGAAGTTATTACCAGAATCTTGAGACACTAAAACTATACTTATAATTTATTATGTGTACATCTTATTAATTATTGAATTTTTCCTTATGGTTAAACAGATTGTATTAGTTTGCTTTTAAGCATCTTTTTAATTGGAGAAATAAATATTCAGCCCTAAAAAAATTGATCAGATATTTTGAAGAGAGATATCTGAGCAAGGAGAAACCAAGAATATTTGAAATGATTGTTATAAAACTCATAAAATACATTATATTTGTATACTTTACAAAATGATATCTGTTTGTGAACCACTTTAGACCACTTATCCTCTAGATGCTCATTGCATTATTCATTGTATGTTACAAAAATAATATTTCACCTCAATTGTATTTAAGTACTTTTAAATAAAATTGCATTGACATTGAGTATAACATTTCCCAAATGATACAAATTATTTTCTGTGTTTAAAGCATTCACATTTGGAGAAAGAATGATTTTTTAAAATATTCTAATCAAATACATTTAATAATTTTTGTTAAATATTATGAAAGTTATTGGTAAGAAAATGGTATTTTTAAGAGACAAATGATGTATAGAAGTAAATTCATTGAACCTTAGTTCAATTAAGTATTAAATGGCATCTACAGAGCTCACTGAGAATGAAAAAATATTTTAAAGGCTTACAGAGCTCATGTCCCCAGACCTGGGAATTTTATCTAAAGCTGAAAGTTACCAGATGCTTTTGCAACTAAGAGGTAAGGTATTCTCAAAAAATAATAGCACTCTCTAGGAAATATGGTTACACATTTTATTTTCAATTAACATAAAACTCTCAGATCACTGCACAATCATCAGTTACTTCCTTCACAAGGACTAGTTTCTGCAGGGAACTATCTTTGGTCATAGGATTTCTGAGAGTCTTAAGTTTTGAAATTTACAGTAGACCTTAAAAATAAAGCATGCCTTTTTCAATATACAGAGGAAATTTTACTGTTTGGAGGCCAGGTTTAAGAGGAAAGTATATTATTTAGGGATTGTGGTAATAGGAACATATGACTGGAGTCACCAAGATCAATATAAGTTGGTAAGTAGAATAATGCTGTAAAAACTAAGGTAGAGACATCATTTCTGAAAAGATAGTGTCAGCCACAGAGCTAATGTACTAAAGCTGTGTGACTGTGGCTGGCATTTGGGAATTGGGGTGAAGATAATAAACTGTAGCTAGAGTAGGTTCTTTGTTTTAAAAATAACATTTTCCAAACTGCTCATTTTGATATATGTCATCTTTTCTTCCGTAGGGAAAACAAGAACTCTTTGAAAATTCAGACTCTATACCATGTTCCCAGTGAAACACCTAATTTACTAGAACAAAGACAAAATAGGCTTAAACAAAAATACAACACTTCACTTTTGAGCTATTCTTGTTTTACTGGATGTTCCTACTATTAAAAATTATAGCAGTTTCTGATATTAGTAACTATGCAACTTGGCAAGTGGGGTTTAAGAATATACTGAAATAATTCATAAACAAATTGCTCTTCTATTTTGTTCACCCAACAATAACAAGATGTTTGATAGAAAATAGAAGTTGTGATAGTGAAAATATATGAAAGGATTAGTAGAGATGGTGGATCTTATGTTCTTGCCCTGGATCTATACTAACTTGCTTGATTTTCTATAAATAATTTTGTTATTTTTGGACCAAAGTTGTGTTTTTAAAATCTTTTAAATGGATATACCTTAAAATAAATCTCAAGGGGATGTTATAGAAATTAAAATTATATTACAAATTAAGGAAGATACAAACGTTGATCCATATTTTGTTGAATATATATACACATTTTCAAGTATTACCTGAAATCAATCTATACTACTTTAAATAATATATCTCAAATACCTTTCCCTATAATTCCTTACAATAGCACCTCCATCACCCATTTGTCAGTCCTGCTTCCCAATAGTTCTCTGGTGAACACATTCCCCATTTCAGTTTGTTTTCTGCGTTATTTACAAGTTTATCTGTTTGAACAAGTAATCGAAACTGCTCTGAATGTGTCCATTATTCCTTTCACAAAATGAATCATGAATCTTTTACTACAGCATTCAGATAGTTCAACATTTAATTCCAGTTTTTATGTTAGTGCATCTCATTTTTGTCTTTACCAGGTTGTGGAAGGAAGCTAATTGTAAGGGCACGCACACTTGGGTACGTAAGGAGGTGGCTTGCCTGCAAGAGGGAACTAACCAATCTAAACTCTGAAGTTTCCTTGAAGCCTAATGGTTTCAACATCTTTGTGTGCTTGAAACCCAGTGAGTACCTCCTCCCCACCACTTAGGAAGCTTTTTTCCTGCTCCCCACAGTCTGATGGGACTATCAGTCCTTTTGAGCTTTGAAATTTCCAGCTCAATTCTTCCATCCAACTATACTCTCTAGTAGGAATGCCCTTTGACTTCACGCTTATCAAAAGTGATGAGGGAAGGGAAGATAAAATGTTATTTCTCCACGAATCATTTCAAAGTCTCCCATTTGGAATTAATCTTCTCTGTATTTCCTTACTACTTTTATATAGAGCTCACTATTATCTTATATTTTGACTATCCAGTGACTTTCATGTCTGTCTTTTTCTCATCATATTGAGATAAATCCAAGGAAGGCTCATGTTTTCCCTGTTCTTTGATCTCACACAGTGCCTGGAATTGTGTTCTTTTGTGGCACACAGAATATGTATTTTGTCCAATTATCTGGAAAGCAGATTAAACAAACATCTACACAGAACTGTTGTGGAGACCGGGCATGGTAGCTCATGCCTGTTATCTCAGCACTTTGGGAGACAGAGGCAGGCAGATCACTTGAGGTCGGGAGTTCAAGACCAGCCTAACCAACATGAAGAAAGCCCCTCTCCACTAAAATACAAAAAAAAATTAGCCGGGCGTAGTGGCACATGTCTGTAATCCCAACTATTTGGGAGGCTGAGGCAGGAGAATTGCTTGAACCTGGGAGGTGGAGGTTGCTATGAGCCGAGATTGCTCCATTGCTCTCCAGCCTGGGCAACAAGAGCAAAACTGTCTGGGGTGGGGGGGAGGAAAGAAAGAACTGCTGTGGAGAAGTCTGAGGTCAACATAACTTGTATATTTTTGTAGAAAATTGTGCTTTCCGCTTTGGTTTTTGAACTATTATTTATTTTCCATTTCTGTTCAGAAGTTTCACAATAATGAGTATCTTATTTACTTTTTGGTAGTTTTGACTGAAATCTAGAGAGAATTATTTATCTACACATGTCAGCCACTTTTAGCTTATGAATGTTTACTTTTAACAAACTTTGAATTTATTTCTGTTACACATGCTCTGAACTTCTGTTGAATATTATTTACTTATGTCTATTATCTCATTTCCATATCTTTCATATCAAAATTATCCAATGCCACCACCACTCCCTATCACATTATGCACATGATCAGTGCTCAAATAATAGAATGACCGAAAGAACTGTACAATTAAGACAGTCTAATTTTTTCAAGATACAAAATAAATTGAAGTCAATAAAAGTTATTCCTGCAAATATTTAAACTCACAATAGCCCCACTGATTCATTTTTATCAGAAAAAGTCAGGAAACATTAATTTTACATGATTCACCTTTCAAATTATTTAAAGCAATAAAATATGCATATTTCTAAAATGCCCAACATTAGTCAAGTGAAAACACTTAACGTTTCTAAAATTGTTCAGTCTACATTAACACAATTTGGCAAAGGGAGTTATTGGAAAATAGAGCAACTTAGAGCTCTTAGTACTATTAATAAGTTTCCCTAATAGGAGACTCATTCCAATCTAAATTATTAAGGTATTTATCACTCTTGCCATCTAGAATCTATTGTAGCAGCTAACTTGAAATACATTGGCTTGTCTCTACTTTGTTGCTAGTAGCTAGAAATGCGTATTATCATGAATATTATCATTATTAAAACTCTTACAGTTGATCTCAGCAGGAAGATTTGAAATGGTCATGGGACAATAAAATAACTGCCACTTCAACAGAAACTGCCCCTTTATCATGTAGGTCTGCAGACAAATACTAAGTCCAGATGTTGCTGTGGTCCACAGCAAAAACTGATGTATTTGTCAGTTTGGCAGGATATATCAATAATGCCTTCTTAAAAATAATTGAAAACAATATAGGGCATATTGGTTATTTACTTCTGCATATTACTCCAAAACTTAGTGGACTAAAACAAGAACATTTAACTTGTTTGTAATGTTGTGATGTTGTGGACCAGAAATTTGGACTGTACTCAGCTGAGAAGTTCTGTTGGTAACAGGTAAGGTCTATTGGTTGGAGGATCATTGGTATTGCTGACCTTAGTTGAGGAGACTCATTCTGCATGGTCCATTGTCCTATATTGCATTAGTTAGTGAAAGCTTTCTCAGCAGGAGGTCCTAGGAAACAACAAAGGATAAATCTCAACGCACAAATGATACTGTTCCATTAGCTAAAGCAAGTAACATGACTAAGCTGGAGCTAATGAGGCTATACAAAGGTGTTGACACAAGGAGATATGATTCACTGGTCAATATTGTAACAATCTATCACCTATGGTAAGTCATAGCTGAATGCTGGGCATATTCTACATTCTAACTGTTTTAGAGAGCACCTTCTTTTTTAAAAACAATACCCTAACATTATTGCAGATTATTTTTCAGAAGAGCAAACATTATTTAAAAGTATTTATATGTACATTTATAAATTTTTTTCTGTAGATTTTATAGTAAAAATGGTCTTTACGTAGATAAGATGGATTATTACATGATATACTGTAATTTAATAACAATGTTTTGCATTAATTGCAAAACACAGAAGAAGCCAAATACATATATGTACAAATAACTCTGTCACAAATTTTAATGCTTCAACTTTGGTTTACTTTTGTCAGATTTGTTTAGAAGGTCATTAATTTTTAAAACAAATAACTTTAATTATAAATTCAGAATGAATTCTTCTTTGAGATTAAACAATAGTTTGGTGGTTTTGTAAACCAGTTACAAAAATGTTAGGTTAATTTCTCCACATCCTTGCCAACGACTGTCATCTTTTTTTTTTTTTTTTTTTTTTTTTGGTAATAGCCATCCTACCAGGTATGAGATGATATAACATTGTGATTTTGATTTGCATTTTCCAGATGATTAGTGAGGTGGAGCACCATTTCATATATCTGGTTGTCATTTGCAATGATTTGAGTGCATGTCTTCCTCCAACTTAGAATCCAAGGTGATGGTATGAAGAGGTGGGGTCTTACAGAAAGACAAACATCTCATGTTCTTATTTGTGGGATTTAAAAATCAAAACAATTTAACTCATGGAGTCAGAGAGTAGAAGCATGGTTATCAGAGGCTAGAAAAGGTAGTGGGAGGGTGGGATGGTTTACGGGTACTGAAAAATAATTAGAAAGGGATACAATAGTCACTGAGTGGGATTTGGGTTTGGGAGAGTGGTCCAGTGGCCCATGAGGTATGCAGTGGGTAACTGAAGATCCCTCTTGGTGTGCAGGAAGACTGTGCAAGGGGACCCACACATAAGCCTAAGCTCCATGACCCTGCTCCCTTGGCCCATGCTCTCCTGTCCTACCATATCGTACTTACAATATAAAAATTCAAAATACAATTAAGAACTTCAAAATTGTAGCCACTGAATGTTAAACCCCAAGTGTGGACCCTTTCTACACATGGGGCCTTGAGGATTGCACTGGTTACACACTCATGAAGCTATTAAAGTAAATGAGAAAGTCGCCATTAGCCTGAGATTGTCTTTGTAGCCAGAGCTCCTATATAAATAATAGAAACTTAAGGTGGAAACATTTCTTGTAACTGAATTAGGTGAATACATAAATAAATACCTCAACTAATCACAAACAGCCAAACAGCTGATTAAGTATAAAACTAGGAACCACTCATCAGACCATGACCAAATAAGGCAAATGCCTCATTACACCACACCCAAATTAAGGCAAAAACCTAGTTGTAACTTATCAGGTGATTTCTCTACTTTGCTTCTGTATTTGGCTTATAAAAAGTTCCTGTTCATACCATTGGGTGAATTTCTCAAAATCTTTTCTATTTCTTAAAGCTGCCTAATTTATAAATTTTTGTTTGCTCAAATAAATTCTGTCTAAAATTTTCCTTTTAACGAAGCCTACCTTGATCTCCCTGCGTTAATGTGATGATAGAAGAGTTCTTGTTACATAATAATTTTTAATAATGCCTAATCTCTCAATAAATGGTTAAAAATGTTACTCATTGTTATTATATTATGAATAAATTGAAAACTTTTATAGTTGGTTAAATTCATTTTTGGGTTTTTGTTTTGCTTTCCTTTTTATGGGCTCTAAAATTTAAGTATAAAGTGTAACTTTCTCAGCTTTTCAAGATATTTTCTCTCAGCTGCAAGTAAAATAAAAGTAATATTCTCAAAATGTATCAGAACTGTGAAAACAGCTCAATTGCCTATGAGTTGTTTCTCCACATTTAATTTTTACACTTTAATCTGACAACCATATAAGAATAGATTAATATTTCTAAAACAAAACTAGTGGTATGTCTTTGTCTTGGTCAAGAAACCAGAGATGATCCATATAGCCTATATATTAAGTCTAATAATCAAAATGTCTAATGATAATTGACCTGTCTCAGCCATCTTTTCCTTCTTTTTTTAAATTCAATCTTACTGGGCTTACTAAATTAGGCACTATAAATACAAAGATACATAAAACAGTGATCTGACTTTAAAAAGTTGCGATAGAATCGATAACACAACAAGTAAATAAAAGATAACAATGACATACTAATTCCCAAGAGATAGATACTCAATAAAACATACAAGGAACTTGACAGCTATTGAGGTAAGAAAGTTTATGATTAAGTGAAGTCTTTTATAGTAGCAAGTTGAAGAGGAGAAAGAAAAAATAAAAATAAATTAAACAGAGGATGGCATCAGGCCAAAAGCCAAAAGTTAGAGTTGTGACAAATAATATGCAGTCTAACGGCCGGTTTTTTGTAATGCTTTTCTTTTCTTTTTCTTTTTCTTTTTTTTTTTTTTTTTTTTGAGATGGAGTCTCGCTGGTCGCCCAGACTAGAATGCAGTGGCGCGATCTCAGCTCACTGCAAGCTCTGCCTCCCAGGTTCATGCCCTTCTTCTGCCTCAGCCTCCCAAGTAGCTGGGACTACAGGCACCCACCACCACGCCCGGATAATTTTTTGTATTTTTATAGAGATGGGGTTTCACCGTGTTAGCCAGGATGATCTCCATCTTCTGACCTTGTTATCCATCCGCCTTGGCCTCCCAAAGTGCTGGGATTACAGGACTGAGCCACAGTGCCTGGCCAACAATAATTTTTATTTTTAACACTTTTTTCCTTTATTGAAAGGAAATGATATTATACATATTTGTGGGATACATGTGAGTATTTTTTATATGCATAGAATATGTAATGGTGAAGTCAGGGTATTTGGGATATCCATCAAAATGAGAATTTACCATTTCTATGTGTTGTAATATTTCAAGTCCACTCTTTAAGCTGCTTTCATATATACAATGTATTTTTGCTAACTATAGTCACCCTAGTCAGATACTGAACATTATAAAATGTTTATTCTATCTAACTGTATATTTCCACCCATTCACCAATCTCTTTAGTTTCCTTTCCTACTTTCATACCCTTCCCAGCTTCTGGTACCTATTGTTCTATTTTTTATCTCCATGAGGTCAAGTTTTACCTCTCATATATAAGTAAGGATATGTGCTATTTGCCCTTCCGTGCCTGACTTATTTCACTTAACAATGTTCTCCAAGTTCATCCATGTTGTTGCAAATGACAGGGGTTTCTTACTTTCTATGGCTGAATATTATTTCATTGTGTATGTAAACCTCATTTTCTTTCTTTATTTATTGAATGACAGATACTTAAATTGATTCCATATCCTTGTTATTGTAAATAATGCTGTGAGCAATATGTGAATGCAGGTATTCCTTTAATATCCTGAATTCTTTTCCTTTGGATAGGTACCTAGTCGTGGGATTGCTGGATTGTACAGTAGTTCTATTTTTAGTTTTTGGAGAAATTCTCATACTCTTTTCCATAATTGTTGCACTAATTTACATTTCTGCCAAAATGTATAAGAGTTTCCTATTCTTCACATGCTCACAAAAGTCTGTTATTTTTGTCTTTTTAATAATAGCTGTTCTGGCCGGGCGCGGTGGCTCACGCCTGTAATTCCAGCACTTTGGGAGGCCGAGGCAGGCGGATCACAAGGTCAGGAGATCGAGACCATGGGCGGATCACAAGGTCAGGAGATCGAGACCCTGTCTCTACTAAAAATACAAAAAAATTAGTCGGGCGCGGTGGCTGGCGCCTGTAGTCCCAGCTACTCTGGAGGCTGAGGCAGGAGAATGGTGTGAACCCAGGAGGCAGAGCTTGCAGTGAGCCCAGATCGCGCCACTACACTCCAGCCTGGGGGACAGAGCGAGACTCCATCTCAAAAAAGAAAAAAAAAAAAATAATAATAATAATAATAATAATAATGGCTGTTCTAACTTGGGTAAGATGATATATTATTGTGGTTTTGATTTGCATTATCATGATGATTAGCAATGTTGAGCATTTTTTCACATACCTATGGGTCACTTATATAATTTTTTTTGAGAAATGTCTATTAATGTTTTTTTGTTCACTTTTTAATGGGATTATATGTAGTTTTAATTGTTGAGATTTTTGAATTCCATGTATATTCTGAATATCAGTCCTCTATTGAAGAAATCATTTGCAAATATATTCTTCCATTCAACAGGTTGTTTCTTTTCTTTCTTTTTTTTTTTGCTGTACAAATTTCTTCTTCTTCTTCTTCTTCTTCTTCTTCTTCTTCTTCTTCTTATTATTATTATTATACTTTAAGTTGTAGGGTACATGTGCATAACGTGCAGGTTTGTTACATATGTATACTTGTGCCATGTTGCTGTGCTGCACCCATCAACTCGTCAGCACCCATCAACTCGTCATTTACATCAGGTATAACTCCCAATGCAATCCCTCCCCCCTCCCCCCTCCCCCCTTCCCCCTCCCCCCTCCCTATGATAGGCCCCAGTGTGTGGTATTCCCCTTCCCGAGTCCAAGTGATCTCATTGTTCAGTTCCCACCTATGAGTGAGAACATGCGGTGTTTGGTTTTCTGTTCTTGTGATAGTTTGCTAAGAATGATGGTTTCCAGCTGCATCCATGTCCCTACAAAGGACACAAACTCATCCTTTTTGATGGCTGCATAGTATTCCATGGTGTATATGTGCCACATTTTCTTAATCCAGTCTGTCACTGATGGACATTTGGGTTGATTCCAAGTCTTTGCTATTGTGAATAGTGCCACAATAAACATACGTGTGCATGTGTCTTTATAGCAGCATGATTTATAATCCTTTGGGTATATACCCAGTAATGGGATGGCTGGGTCATATGGTAAATCTAGTTCTACATCCTTGAGGAATCGCCATACTGTTTTCCATAATGGTTGAACTAGTTTACAATCCCACCAACAGTGTAAAAGTGTTCCTATTTCTCCACATCCTTTCCAGCACCTGTTGTTTCCTGACTTTTTAATGATTGCCATTCTAACTGGTGTGAGATGGTATCTCATTGTGGTTTTGATTTGCATTTCTCTGATGGCCAGTGATGATGAGCATTGTTTCATGTGTCTGTTGGCTGTATGAATGTCTTCTTTTGAGAAATGTCTGTTCATATCCTTTGCCCACTTCTTGATGGGGCTGTTTGTTTTTTTCTTGTAAATTTGTTTGAGTTCTTTGTAGGTTCTGGATATTAGCCCTTTGTCAGATGAGTAGATTGCAAAAATGTTCTCCCATTCTGTAGGTTGCCTGTTCACTCTGATGGTAGTTTCTTTTGCTGTGCAGAAGCTCTTTAGTTTAATTAGATCCCATTTGTCAATTTTGGCTTTTGCTGCCATTGCTTTTGGTGTTTTAGACATGAAGTCTTTGCCCATGCCTATGTCCTGAATGGTACTACCTAGGTTTTCCTCTAGGATTTTTATGGTGTTAGGTCTAACATTTAAGTCTCTAATCCATCTTGAATTAATTTTCGTATAAGGAGTAAGGAAAGGATCCAGTTTCAGCTTTCTACTTATGGCTAGCCAATTTTCCCAGCACCATTTATTAAATAGGGAATCCTTTCCCAATTTCTTGTTTCTCTGAGGTTTGTCAAAGATCAGATGGCTGTAGATGTGTGGTATTTTTTCTGAGGACTCTGTTCTGTTCCATTGATCTATATCTCTGTTTTGGTACCAGTACCATGCTGTTTTGGTTACTGTAGCCTTGTAGTATAGTTTGAAGTCAGGTAGCGTGATGCCTCCAGCTTTGTTCTTTTGACTTAGGATTGTCTTGGAGATGCGGGCTCTTTTTTGGTTCCATATGAACTTTAAAGCATTTTTTTCCAATTCTGTGAAGAAACTCATTGGTAGCTTGATGGGGATGGCATTGAATCTATAAATAACCTTGGGCAGTATGGCCATTTTCACAATATTGATTCTTCCTATCCATGAGCATGGTATGTTCTTCCATTTGTTTGTGTCCTCTTTTATTTCACTGAGCAGTGGTTTGTAGTTCTCCTTGAAGAGGTCCTTTACATCCCTTGTAAGTTGGATTCCTAGGTATTTTATTCTCTTTGAAGCAATTGTGAATGGAAGTTCATTCATGATTTGGCTCTCTGTTTGTCTGTTACTGGTGTATATGAATGCTTGTGATTTTTGCACATTAATTTTGTATCCTGAGACTTTGCTGAAGTTGCTTATCAGCTTAAGGAGATTTTGGGCTGAGACAATGGGATTTTCTATATAATCAATCATGTCATCTGCAAACAGGGACAATTTGACTTCTACTTTCGCTAACTGAATACCCTTGATTTCTTTCTCTTGCCTGATTGCCCTAGCCAGAACTTCCAACACTATGTTGAATAGGAGTGGTGAGAGAGGGCATCCCTGTCTTGTGCCAGTTTTCAAAGGGAACTTTTCCAGTTTTTGCCCATTCAGTATGATATTGGCTGTGGGTTTGTCATAAATAGCTCTTATTATTTTGAGGTACATTCCGTCAATACCGAATTTATTGAGCGTTTTTAGCATGAAGGGCTGTTGAATTTTGTCAAAAGCCTTTTCTGCATCTATTGAGATAATCATGTGGTTCTTGTCTTTGGTTCTGTTTATATGCTGGATTATGTTTATTGATTTGCAAATGTTGAACCAGCCTTGCATCCCAGGGAAAAAGCCCATTTGATCATGGTGGATAAGCTTTTTGATGTGTTGCTGAATCTGGTTTGCCAGTATTTTATTGAGGATTTTTGCATCGATGTTCATCAGGGATATTGGTCTAAAATTCTCTTTTTTAGTTGTGTCTCTGCCAGGCTTTGGTATCAGGATGATGTTGGCCTCATAAAATGAGTTAGGGAGGATTCCCTCTTTTTCTATTGATTGGAATAGTTTCAGAAGGAATGGTACCAGCTCCTCCTTGTACGTCTGGTAGAATTCAGCTGTGAATCTATCTGGTCCTGGACTTTTTTTGGTTGGTAGGCTATTAATTATTGCCTCAATTTCAGAGCCTGCTATTGGTCTATTCAGGGATTCAATTTCTTCCTGGTTTAGTCTTGGAAGAGTGTAAGTGTCCAGGAAATTATCCATTTCTTCTAGATTTTCCAGTTTATTTGCATAGAGGTGTTTATAGTATTCTCTGATGGTAGTTTGTGTTTCTGTGGGGTCGGTGGTGATATCCCCTTTATCATTTTTTATTTCGTCTATTTGATTCTTCTCTCTTTTCTTCTTTATTAGTCTTGCTAGTGGTGTGTCAATTTTGTTGATTTTTTCAAAAAACCAACTCCTGGATTCATTGATTTTTTGGAGGGTTTTTTGTGTTTCTATCTCCTTCAGTTCTGCTCTGATCTTAGTTATTTCTTGCCTTCTTCTAGCTTTCGAATGTGTTCACTCTTGCTTCTCTAGTTCTTTTAATTGCGATGTTAGAGTGTCAATTTTAGATCTTTCCTGCTTTCACTTGTGGGCATTTAGTGCTATAAATTTCCCTCTACACACTGCTTTAAATGTGTCCCAGAGATTCTGGTATGTTGTATCTTTGTTCTCATTGGTTTCAAAGAACATCTTTATTTCTGCCTTCATTTCGTTATGTACCCAGTAGTCATTCAAGAGCAGGTTGTTCAGTTTCCATGCAGTTGGGCGGTTTTGATTGAGTTTCTTAGTCCTGAGTTCTAGTTTGATTGCACTGTGGGCTGAGAGACAGTTTGTTATAATTTCTGTTATTGTACATTTGCTGAGGAGTGCTTTACTTCCAATTATGTGGTCAATTTTGGAGTAAGTGCGTTGTGGTGCTGAGAAGAATGTATATTCTGTTGATTTGGGGTGGAGAGTCCTACAGATGTCTATTAGGTCTGCTTGCTGCAGAGATGAGTTCAATTCCTGGATATCCTTGTTAACTTTGGTCTCATTGATCTGTCTAATGTTGACAGTGGAGTGTTGAAGTCTCCCATTATTATTGTATGGGAGTCTAAGTCTGCTTGTAAGTCTCTAAGGACCTGCTTTATGAATCTGGGTGCTCCTGTATTGGGTGCATATATATTTAGGATAGTTATCTCTTCCTGTTGAATTGATCCGTTTACCATTATGTAATGGCCTTGTTTGTCTCTTTTGATCTTTGATGGTTTAAAGTCTGTTTTATCAGAGACTAGTATTGCAACCCCTGCTTTTTTTTGTTCTCCATTTGCTTGGTAAATCTTCCTCCATCCCTTTATTTTGAGCCTATGTATGTCTCTGCATGTGAGATGGGTCTCCTGAATACAGCAGACTGATGGGTCTTGACTCTTTATCCAGTTTGCCAGTCTGTGTCTTTTAATTGGAGCATTTAGTCCATTTACATTTAAGGTTAAGATTGTTATGTGTGAACTTGATCCTGCCATTATGATATTACCTGGTTGTTTTGCTTGTTAATTGATGCAGTTTCTTCCTAGACTCGGTGGTCTTTACATTTTGGCATGTTTTTGCAATGACTGGTACCGGTTGTTCCTTTCCATGTTGAGTGCTTCCTTCAGGGTCTCTTGTAAGGCAGGCCTAGTGGTGACAAAATCTCTAAGCATTTGCTTATCTGTAAAGGATTTTATTTCTCCTTCACTTATGAAACTTAGTTTGGCTGGATATGAAATTCTGGGTTTAAAATTCTTTTCTTTAAGAATGTTGAATATTGGCCCCCACTCTCTTCTGGCTTGTAGAGTTTCTGCCGAGAAATCTGCTGTTAGTCTGATGGGCTTCCCTTTGTGGGTAACCCGACCTTTTTCTCTGGCTGCCCTTAAGATTTTTTCCTTCATTTCAACTTTGGTGAATCTGGCAATTATGTGTCTTGGAGTTGCTCTTCTCGAGGAGTATCTTTGTGGCGTTCTCTGTATTTCCTGGATTTGAATGTTGGCCTGCCCTACTAGGTTGGGGAAGTTCTCCTGGATGATATCCTGAAGAGTGTTTTCCAACTTGGTTCCATTTTCCCCCTCACTTTCAGGCACCCCAATCAGACGTAGATTTGGTCTTTTTACATAATCCCATACTTCTTGCAGGCTTTGGTCATTTCTTTTTCTTCTTTGTTCTTTTGGTTTCTCTTCTCACTTCATTTCATTCATTTGATCCTCAATCGCTGATACTCTTTCTTCCAGTTGATCGAGTCGGTTACTGAAGCTTGTGCATTTGTCACGTATTTCTCGTGTCATGGTTTTCATCTGTTTCATTTCGTTTATGGCCTTCTCTGAAGCCTTCTTCTCTCATCCCATCAAAGTCATTCTCCGTCAAGCTTTGATCCGTTGCTGGTGATGAGCTGTGCTCCTTTGCCGGGGGAGACGTGCTCTTATTTTTTGAATATCCAGCTTTTCTGCCCTGCTTTTCCCCCATCTTTGTGGTTTTATCTGCCTCTGGTCTTTGATGATGGTGATGTACTGATGGGGTTTTGGTGTAGGTGTCCTTCCTGTTTGATAGTTTTCTTTCTAACAGTCAGGACCCTCAGCTGTAGGTCTGTTGGAGATTGCTTGAGGTCCACTCCAGACCCTGTTTGCCTGAGTGTCAGCAGCAGAGGCTGCAGAAGATAGAATATTGCTGAACAGCGAGTGTACCTGTTTGATTCTTGCATTGGAAGCTTTCTCTCAGGGGGTACTCCACCCTGTGAGGTGTGGGATGTCAGACTGCCCCTAGTGGGAGGTGTCTCCCCATTAGGCTACTCAGGGGTCAGGGACCCACTTGAGCAGGCAGTCTTTCCCTTCTCAGATCTCAACCTCCGTGTTGGGAGATCCACTGCTCTCTTCAAAGCTGTCAGACCGAGTCGTTTGCGTCTGCAGAGGTTTCTGCTGCTTTTGTTATTGTTTACTGTGCCTTGTCCCCAGAGGTGGAGTCTACAGAGACAGGCAGGTTTCCTTGAGCTGCTGTGAGCTCCACCCAGTTTGAGCTTCCCAGCGGCTTTGTTTACCTACTTAAGCCTCAGCAATGGCGGGCGCCCCTCCCCCAGCCTCGCTGCTGCCTTGTCGCAAGATTGCAGACTGCTGTGCTAGCAATGAGGGAGGCTCCGTGGGCGTGGGACCCTCCCGGCCAGGTGTGGGATATGATCTCCTGGTGTGCCCGTTTCCTTAAAGCGCAGTATTGGGGTGGGAGTTACCCGATTTTCCAGGTGTTGTGTGTCTCAGTTCCCCTGGCTAGGAAAAGGGATTCCCTTACCCCTTGCACTTCCCAGGTGAGACGATGCCTCGCCCTGCATCAGCTCTCACTGGTCAGGCTGCAGCAGCTGACCAGCACTGATTGTCCAGCCCTCCCTAATGAGATGAACCCAGTACCTCAGTTGAAAATGCAGAAATCACTGGTCTTCTGTGTCGCTCGTGCTGGGAGTTGGAGACTGGAGCTGTTCCTATTCGGCCATCTTGCTCCGCCCACACCCAACAGGGTGTGCTTTTGAATGTCTTCTTTGCTGTGAGGAAGCTTTTCCATTTAATATAGTATAATTTGTCTATTTTTGTTTTTGATGTCTGTGCCTTTGAGACCTCAGCCACGAAAACTTTCACTAAATCAATGTATTAAAGAGTTTTCCCCATGTTTTCTTCTACCTGTTTTACTTGTTCACGTCTTACATATGTTTTTAATTCATCTTGAGTTGATTTTTGTTATGTGGTGAGACATAGAGGTCCAGTTTTAATTCTTCTGCATTTGGATGTCTTGTTTTCCCAGGACCATTTATTGAAGAGACCACCCTTCCTTCGCTGAAATTTCTTGATACATTGTTGAAAACAACTTGGCTGTTAAAGCATGATTTCATTTCTGGGTTCTCTGTTTAGTTCCATTGATCAGTGTCTGTTTTTATGCCAATGCCATGCTATTACAGTTACTTTAGCCTCATAATATATTTTGAGGCCAGGGAGTGTGATGCCTCCAGCTTTATTCTTACTGTTCAGGATTGCTTTGGCTATTTTTTTTTTTTTTTTTTTGGTTTCATGTAAATTTTAGAATCATTTTAACTGTATTTGTGAATAATGACATTGGTATTTTGATAGGGATTGCAATGAATCTGTAGCTTGCTTTGCACAATATGGTCATTTTAACAATATTAATTCTTTTAAAAATCTATTAAAAATTTATTGACATATTTTAATCATTGGATTGTTTTTTCACTTTTTATTTTAGGTTTTCGGGGTACACGTGCAGGTTTGTTACATGGTTAGATTGTATGTCGCTGGGGTTTGGTATACAAATGATTTTGCCACCGGTGAGCACAGTACCTAATAGGCAGCTATTGATCCTCATCCTCTCACACTCCTCTCTCAAGTAGGCATCAGTGTCTATTGTTCCCATCTTTGTATCCATGTGTACTCAATGTTTATCTCCCACTTATAAGTGAGGATATAAGTCAGTCATGAGTGCATGCATGTCAGAGGAGCAGCAGGTCCCCACGTGCATATGCGAAGGGGAGTCTGTGGGGAAGTGCACGCTGGTAGGAGATTCTCTGCAAAAGCACTCTCATGGAAAGGTGGAGGCTGCTGACAAAAGAGTTACGGTGGTGGCCACTGACAGATGCTTCAGAGGGTGCAGCCAGGCAGGAATTGTGGGAGAGACTAGCAGACAGGGGGCATTTGGATCAGTCTGGCCCTGTCCCATGGTCAAAACAGCCTTGCGCTTTCCATGTCTGGCAGCTAATAAAGACTAAAGCCACCTAGAACAGTATGGCAAGCTTTGGCCGATGGAAGTCCATGGCTGTGCTCCACTGCAGCCATCCCCATGACAAACCGTCTAGGCACTGTGCAGTCTCCAGTTCTGTCTCTGCCAACACTCTGTGCAGTTGTCCCTGCCAGTTCAAATGTCCATGGGGATTGTGGGGGTCTCCACAACTAAGACTCCAGAGAATGGTGGTAAGAGCAGCCCACTCCATGTATATCATTTATATTTCATTCACCCCTCCCCTAGAAGTTGCTGGGTGCCAGGAATGAGTCCTTGTGCTCAGCAAACTAGTACAGGGTTCCTAGTCTTCTTCTGCTTTAGCCCCAGGTTCTGTGTCCTCCTTCCATCCACTCTCGATGCCTTCTTTCCTAAGATCTGCTTGCAGTTTGCCAGTCGACTTGATGTTCTGGTCTCAGTGGTATAAGCTCTTCCTGGTTGCATCCAGTCAGCCATCTTGACTCTTATCTTCTATTAATTCTTCTGATTCATAAACATGTGATGTCTTTCCATTTGTATGTCTCCTCTACAATTTATTTCATTCACTGTTTTGTAGTTTTTCTTGCAGAGATCTTTTGCCTCCTTGGTTAAATTAATTCCTATGTATTTTATTGTATTTTACAATTTTTGTGGGTATTGTGAGATTGCTGTATTTATTTCTTATTGGTGTGTAGAAATGCTACTGATTTTTTTTAATTGTTTTTCATCCTGCAAATTTACTGAATTTGTTTATCAGTTCTAAGAGTTTTTGGTGGAGTGTTTAGGTTTCCCAAATGCAAGATTACAGAATCTACAAAGAGGGACAATTTGACTTTCTTCTTCCCAGTTTGGATTTTTTTTTATTTCTTTCTCTAGCCTGGTTGTTTTAGTTAGGACCTCCAACACTATTTTGGTTAAGGGTGGTGAAAGTGGTTATTCTTGTCTTATTCCGGGTCTTAGAGAAAATGCTTTCAACTTTTCCTTGTTCAGTATGATGTTAGCTGTGGGTTTGCCAGATATGACCTTTAGTATTTTGAAATACATTCCTTCTATACCTAGTTTGAGTTTTTAATCATGAAGGGATATTGATTTATCAAATGATTTTTCCGTGTCTATTGAGATAATCATATTGTTTTTGTCCTTCATTCTGTTGGCATGATATATCACATTTATTGATTTGCAGATCTTAAAACATCCTAACACTGCTAGTATAAATCTCACTTGATTATGGTGTATTAGATTTGTTGTGTGATGTTGAATTCAATTTTCTAGTATTTTGTTGATTTTTGTGTCCATGTTCATCAGGGATATTGACCTGTCGTTTTCTCTTCTTGTTGTATTTTTCTGGTTTTGATGTCAGGGTAATACTGTCCTCACAGAACCAGTCAACGAGAGTTCTCTCTTCTTCAATATTTTGGAATAGTTTGAGGAAGACTTGTATTAATTCTTCTTTATACATTTGGCAGAATTTGTCATTTAATGCATCTGGTCCCAGGCTTTTTTTTTTTTTTTTTTTTTTTTGATAGGAGACTTTTTGGTATATTTTATTTTATTTTGAGATAGACTCTCACTCTGTCACCTAGGCTGGAGTACAGTGGCATGATCACAGCTCCCTGTAATTTCTACTTCCTGGGCTCAAGGCATACTCCCACCTTAGCCTCCCCAGTAGCTGGGACCATAAGTATACACCACCATGCCCAGCTAATTTTTGTAATTTTTTGTATATATGTGGTTTTGCCATGTTATCCAGGCTGGTCTTGACTAGGCTGAAGCTACCAACCTGCCTTAGCCTCCCAAAGTGCTGGGATTGCAGGCATTAGCACCACGCCCAGCTGATGAAAAACTTTATTTCAGATTTAATCTTACTATTTGTTATTGGTCTCCTCAAGTTTTTATTTCTTTTTAATTCAATCTTAGTAGTTTGCATGTTTTTAGGAATTTGCTCATTTCCTCTAGGTTTTCCAATTTGTTAGTGAATAGTTATATACAATATTCTCTAATTTTTTTTTTTGTAATTCTGTTGTATCAGTTATATTTTCTACTTATAAAAAGAAATCTGCTGTACTTTTAGATGGAAGGGATACATTTGCAATTTATTACTTGAGTATATTGCATGATGCTGTGGTTTGGGATATGAATGATTTGGCCATTCAGGTAGTGAGCACAGTAACCAACAGGTAGTTTTTCAGCCTTCCCTTCTTTTTGGAGTCTCCAGTGCCTGTTGTTCCCATTTTTGTGTCTTTGTGTACCCAATGCTTAGCTTCCACTTATAAATGAAAATATATGGTATTTGGTATTCTGTCCCTGAATTAATTCATTTAGGATAATGGCCTCTAGCTACATCCATGTTGATGCAAATAACACAATTTTGTTCATTGTTTTTCTGGTTGTGTAGAATTCTATGATGTATTTTTACCACATCTTCTTTATGTAATCCATCATTGATGAGAATCTAGGTGGATTCCCTGTCTTTGCTATCGTGAATAGTGCTGCAATAAACATATGAGTGCATGTGTCTTTTTTTTGTAGAATTACTTATTTTCCTATGGATCTATACCCAGTAATTGAGGGATCAAATGGTAGTTCTGTTGGTTGCTCATGCCTGTAATCCCAGCACTTTGGGAAGCTGAAGCAGGAGGATCACCTGAGGTTGGGAGTTCGATACCAGACTGACCAACATGGAGGAACCCCGTCTCCACTAAAAATACAGGCGTAGTGGTGCATACTTGTAATCCCAGCTACTTGAGAGGCTGACGCAGGAAAATCACTTGAACCCAGGAGGTCAATTGTACCATTGCACTCCAGCCTTTGCTGAAGTGAAACTCAAAAGACCGAAACTCTGTCTCAAAAACAAGAGCAAAACTCTGTCTCAAATAATAATAATAATAATAAAATTTTAAAAATGAATTCCTTGAGATATTCTCAAACTGCTTTCCACAATGGATCGACTAATTTATATTCCCACCAACAATATATAAGCATTTTCTTTTCTCTGCAGCCTCTTCAGCATCTTTTTTTTTTTTTTTATTGTTACCTTTTTAATTTCTAATTTTGTTTTTTCAGGCCTCTTCTCTTCTTTTCTTGGTTAATCCCACTAGTGGTTTATCAATTTTTAAAATCTTTTCAATAAATTGATTTTTCATTTTGTTATTTTTTAGTCTTTATTACTTTTAGTTTTGCTCTGATTTTTATTATTTCTTTCTTTCTGCTGATTGTGAGTTTCAGTTGTTTTTGCTTTGTTAATTCCTTAAAGTGAATCATTAGATGTTTTATTTAAAACATTTCTACTTCTTTGATGTAGTTGGTTATTACTATAAACTTTTCTTTTAGTACTGATTTTGCTGTATCCCACAGGTTTTGTTACATTATGTACCCATATACATTTGTTTTCAAAAATTTTATGATTTCCATCTGTATTAATCTGTTCTCACATTGCTACAAAAAATACCTGAGAATGGGCAATTTAAAAAGAAAAAATTGCTTAGTAGACTAGCTTAGTAGACACTTAGTAGTGTACAGAAAGCATAGGGACATCTGCTTGGCTTCTGGAGAGGCCACAGAAAATGTACAGTCATGATAGAATGTGAAGGAGTAGCAGACGCGTCACATGGCCAGAGCAGAAGGAAGATAGATAGAAAAGGGGGAGTTGCCACACACTTTTAAACAACTAGATCTTACGAGAACTCACTATCATCACAAGAACAGCACCAAAAGGATGATGCTAAACTACTCATTAGTAATTGTACTTATGATCTAATAACCTCTTACCAGGTCCCACCTGCAATATTTGGGATTCCAATTTGACATGAGATTTGGGTGGAGAAACACATTTAAATCGTATCATTTTGTCCCTGGTCACACCAAAATCTCATGTCCCTCTCACATTGCAAAATACAATCATGCCCTCCCAACAGTCCCCCAAAGTCTTAACTCACTCCAGGATTAATTCAGAAGTCCAAAATCCACCTGAGACAAGGCTAGCACCCTCCTCTAAGCTTGTAAAATTAAAAACAGGTTTGTTACTTCCAATATATGATGAGGGTATATAGGCATTAGGTAAATACTTCCATTCCAAAAGGAAGAAATTGGCCAAAAGAAATAGTTAACGAGCCCCATGCAGGTCTAGAACCCAGCAGAGCTGTTTAAATCTTAAAGCTATAAAATAACCTCCTTTGACCTTTGACTCTATGTCCCACATCCAGGTATGGGTATCCCACACTGGTATGAGGGGTATGCTCTCAAGGCCATGGGCAACTCTGCCTCTGTGGCTTTTTAGGGCTCCACCCCTGCAGCTGCTTTAATGAGGTAGCATTTAGTATTTTCAGCTTTTCCAGGTGTGGGGTGCAAGCTTTTCCAGGTGCTTTTCTGGAGGATGGTGGCCCTCTCCTCACAGCTCCAATAGGCAGTGTCCCAGTGGTGACTTCGTGGGGTGCTGTAACCCAATGTTTCCCTTCCACACGACCCTAGTACAGGGCTCTACCCTTGCAACAAGCTTCCACTTGGACACCAGGCTTTTCTATAAATCCCCCGAAATCTAAGTGGAGGCTCCTGAGCCTCAACTGTTGCACTCTGACCACCCACAGGCTTAATGCAACATAAAAGCCACAAAGCCTTAGTGCTTGCACCCTCTGAAGCAGAGGCCAAAACTGTACCTGGACCCTTTTGTATCACAGCTAGAGTTGGAGCAGCCAGGGTGCAGGAAACAGTTTTTCCATAGTCTGCAAGGGACAGTGGGGCCCTGGGCCTGGTGCAGGAAACCGTTCAGTTTTAGACTTCCAAGCCTGTGATGGGAGGGGCTGCTACAAAAGTCTGTGAAATGCCTTCAAGGCCTTCTCCCCATTTCCTGGCTATTATTGCTTGGCTGCTGATTACTTACACAAGTTTCTGCAGTCTGATTGAATTGTCCTGAATATTTGATTTTCTTTATCATATGGTCAGGATGTCCCGTTAAATGTAAGTTCCAATTTTAGGTCATTTCTTTGCTCATGCTTATAAGCACAGGCTGTTAGAAGCAGCCAGGTTAATTCTTGAACACTTTGGGGCTTAGAAATTTCTGCCACCAGAAATCCTAAATCATCACTTTCAAGTTCATAGTTCCACAGATCGCTGGGGCAGGGGAACAATGAAGCCAAGTTCTTTGCTAAGGCAAAATCTAAAAGTGTTTTTTGCTCTAGTTCTCAATAAGTTACTCATTTTCATCTGAGACCTCATCAGCCTGGTCATATCACTATCAGCATTTTGGTTACTATTATTCAACCAGTCTCTAGGAAGTTACAAACTTTTCCTAATCTTCCTGTCTTCTGAGCCCTCCAAACTATCTCAACTTCTGCCTTTTTACCCAATTCCAAGACTACTTCCACATTTTCAGGTATCTGTATCACAATGTCATATGCCTTTGTACCAATTTTTTGTATTAATTTGTTCTCACATTGCTACAAAGAAAAATCTGAGAGTAGCAATTTAATAGAGAAAAGAGGTTTAATTGGCTCACAGTTTTGTAGGCTCTATAGGAAGTATATCAGCATCTGTTTAGCTTCTGGAGAGGCCTTAGAAAACTTACAATCATGGCAGAAGGTGAAGGGGGAGCAGATATGTCATGCCAGAGCAGAAGGAAGAGAGAGGGAGATATCACACACTTTTCAACAACCAGATCTCATGAGAACTCACTTTCATGATAACTGCAACAAAGGGAAGGTACCAAACCATTCATATAAAACCACTCCTATAATCCAAGCACCTCCCAGCAGGCCCCACCTTCAACATTTGGGATTACACTTTGATATGACATTTGGGTGGTGACAAAGATCCACACCATATCACCATTTTATTTTTTCATTGACCCAATCATCACTGAGGAACAAGTTGTTTAAATTCTATGTATTTATATAATTTTTAAAGTTCCTCTTCATACTACTTTCTAGTTTCATTCTACTGTGATCTGAGAAGATATTTGATATGGTTTCATTTAAGGAAAGATTGAACCTTGTTTGTAATGTAACATATTGTCTTTCCTGGAGAATGCTACATGTGCTGAAAAGAATATATATCCTGTAGTTGTCAGGTAGAGTGTTCTATGAATGCATGTTAGGTCAACTTGATTTAAAATCAAGTTTGAAATGAATGCTTCTTTGTATATTTCCTCTCTTGATAATGGGTTTAGTGCTGAGAGTGAATTGTTGAAGTCAGTCATTATTATTGTAGTGGAAACTATCTCTCTCTCCTTAGATCTAGCAGTATTTACTTTACGAATCTGGGTGCTCACAATGGTGCTCACATATGTTGAGTGCATACATATTTAGAATTGTTACGTCTTCTTGCTGGATTGATCTCTTTATCATTATATAATGACTTACTTTGTCTTTTTAAAATTTACTCTTTGTAAAGTCTGTCTTTTTGTTTGCTTTTAGTTTCCATTTTCATAAAACATCTTTTTCTACTCCTTTACTTTCAGCCTGTATGTGTCTTTTTTTTTTTTGGTAAGCATCATATAGTTGGGTCATGTGGCTTTTTTTCTCCTTTTAAAAAAAATTCTGTTTGTTCAGTCTATACCTTTCAAGTGGAGAATTTAATCTATTTACACTCAAAACTAATATATATATAATATTATATATATATATATATAATATAAGGTTATGAGATTTTGTTCCTGACATATTTTAATTGTCTTCTGGTTGTCTTCAATACTTTTTGTTCCTTTATTTTACCCTTAATTTTCATCATTGTGCTTTGGTGGTTTTCTATAGTGGTACAATTTGTATGCTTTCCTCATTTGTGTGTTCATTTTATGACTAAGTTTTATACATTCATGTGTTTTCATAATAGTAGATGCAATTTTTCCACTTCTAGGTTTAGGACACTTTTGAGCATTTCTTGTGGAGCCAGGCAGTGGCTAAGAATTTTTTTCAGTTTTTATTTGTCTGTGAAAGATTTTATTTCATTTTCATTTAAGAAGGAGAGTTTTGCTGAATATAATATCCTTGCAGTATTTTTTTCTTTCAGCAATTTGAATGTATTATTCCATTTTCTCCTTGACCTGGCCTATAAACTTTCTGCTGATAAATCTGCTGTTAGTTTGATGAGAGTTTTTTGGGGTTCCTTTTTTGTTGTTGTTTGTTTGTTTGTTTTTTGTATAGGTGAGTGGATGATTTTACTTACTATTTATAGAATTATTTGTCTTTGACTTTAGACATTTTGACTAAAATGTATTATAAATAAGACCTACAAGTATTGTATTTATTTGGGGTTCTAAGAACCTCCTATATCTGAATGTCCAAATCTCTTCCTAGACTTGAGAAGCTTTCATTTACTACTTTGTTAAATAAATTTCTTAATATACTCATTATTTCTTCTTATTGGACTCTAATAATTCAAGTGTTTGGTTGCTTTATGTTTTCCCCTACATCAGAAAGGCTTTGCTCATTCCTTTTTATTGTATTTTTTTTTATATTTTGTTCTTATTGGGTTATTTCAAAAGACCTGCCTTCAAGTTCTGAAATGATTTCTTGTGCTTAGTCTATTTTTGAATCTTCAGAATATATTTTGCATTTTTTAAATTAATTTTTTAGTTTCATAATTTTCGTTTGACCCTTTTTTCTTTTCTTTTTCTTTTTTCTTTTCTTTTTTCTTTTCTTTTTTTTTTTTTTTTGAGTCGAGGTCTTACTCTGTTGTCCAGGCTGAAGTGCAGTAGCATCATCTTGGCTCACTGCAACCTCTGCCTCCCAGGCTCAAGTGATCTTCCCACTTCAGACTCCCAAGTAGCTGGAATTATAGGCATGTGTCACTATGCTTGGCTATTTTGTGTAGAGCCAGGGTTTCACAATGTTGCCCAGAGTGGTCTCAAATTCCTGATGTCAGGTGACCCACCTGCCTTAGCCTCCCAAAGTGCTGGGATTACCAGCATTATGATAGCTATCACTTTGATAAATTTCTCATTTATATTCTGAGTAGTTTCTCTGATTTCTTTGTTTTGTTTTTCAGATTTTTTTTTTATCTCATTGAGCTTCTTTACTATCAAGTAAAGAAGTGGTCTTTTTTTTTTTCTTGCTTTTTCATGGTTCATATGTCTTTATATTGATATATTTGAAATGTGATTATATATTCACTATTTTGGCTCTTCTTCATTGAGTTTAAGAATACAAAATGCTTCTTGTCAACCATTTGAAGCCCCTCCTCTAATTTCTGTTTTTGTAATCATTTTTAAGTTGGAGGGTGGGCAGCACACATTGAAGTGAGACCAGAAGTTTTTGCAAGGACCTGATCATAATAGAATTATATTCCCTGCTTAAAAACAAAACAAAACAAAAAAAAACTGACGTATTCTTGTACAAAGTGAAGTGACAGTATAGATTTTACTAATGGAAATAATTTTAGATACTAGAATGTAAATCACTGATAGTGGTATTGAGAATGTATTGAAGGATTGGAAAGGATGTAGGCATAGACAGAAATTTAAAGGTAATTGTAATAATAGAAATGAAAAATCTCAGGGACAGGGTTTTAAACATTGTAGTAAAAAATGCAAGTAAGTGAGTCAAGCTGAATAGTTAATTAAGTTGTTGATTTGCTTTGATGATTGACTAGAAAAGAGAGGATGATACTTTACAATGATCCTGTTTGAACAATTATGCAAATACGGAAGTAATTTACTACAGGAAACAATAAAATACAATGTTCACATTTGAGAGAAAAAGCAGAAACTGTTTTCTTGGCAAGTTAACTGTGAGATGTTCCTGATGATCAAATTGGAGGTGGTAAATTTAAATTGGAAATTTGGGTCTGAAACCTAGGTATGAGATTCAGACAAATTGTATAGATTTGACTGTCATCAGCATAGAACCTACAGTCAGTTATTTAAAAATTGTATAGATGGGAAGGGAAGAGAAACATGGTTGACCCTTGAGAAATGCCAGTATTTATGAAATGGAAACAGATACAAAGGGTTAAAAAATTGAGATAAAGTGTCCAGATAAAAAGGGTTTTAATAAAAATCAAAGAAGGAAAGAGGTTCCCAGCAAAGGGGAGTGAGAAATAGAGGAATTAAACAAAATACATACTTAATGTGATCTATTTTATGAAAAAGTCACTTGTTAATAGAGTGGTAATTTTAATCATAAGTTTGTGTAAAAATTAGATTTCTGGGAAAGTGAGTGTAAATCACTGTAGTATAAACCACTTTTGGAAAGTTTGTGAGGGGAATTAATGAGATAGTGTTAGCTAAAAGGTAGTGAAAGATAGAGGAGTATTTTTTAAGATAAAAGGAATATGTAAAAATAGGATAATTGAGAGGGGGAATAATTAATCTATTAAATTATTTGAAAAAAGAAAAGAGATTGAACATAAAACTCATGTTTCTGAACACATTAATTTTAAAATTAAAGATATACCACATTTTAAAACTTTGCAACAAGAGTGGAAGAGTGGAAAAAAATACTGATAAATATGTGCTGATAAATATGAAGACTGTAAGTCAGAAAATTTGTGCAAAATATATTTAGCATAAAAATTGATTAGGTGTTTTGTCTTAGTTTAGGATCTAAAGGAAACAGACACTAAGATGGAAATTTGCACTCAGAAAGTTTGTAATAAGCTTTGCAACCACCTTTGTGAGTAAGTGGAGAAGCAGGATTTCCAAAGGGAGAAGTTGGACTGCAACAAAATTGTAGCAAAAGCTTAAACTGATGCAACAGAGAACTCTGGAGTTCTTATGGCCCTTCAGAATTGGCATGTATCAAGGCAAAGGTGCTGCGCAATTGCACCAGTCATTAGATTGGAGAGAGATACCTGAGACAGAGGGTAGAACCTAGGGTAAGGCAGCTTTGTTTAGCAGAGGGAAATTTCTGAAATGAGACATAATCCATTCTTCCAGCAGCTGAGAGAATGTGTCTTGATATTGAATGGGAATTTCTGTGGTACAGGACACCCCCTACATGTATTTTTCAAGATTCTGAAATTTTTGAATTAATATAGCTGATTGACCACTTGAATTTATTTTTTCCCAAGTCTCATTAAAATGAAGAGAAAAACCTTTTTGAGAAACAGAAATACACCTGTACTTCTATTGAGATAAAATAGATGCTATTTGGGGACTCAGAATAAAAATATTTGAGGATCCAGGATTAATCAGACGGTAATGTGTATTTAAAACATAATATAATTACAGAATAGAAGCTCTTAATATAATCAGGGCAATGTTTTTATTTTTTAAAGCAGGCACAAAGTTATAATTTTTCTTTAAGGATTCTTCATACAGACTATATTGTATGATTCTTCTAAAATATTTATTTTGAAAAACTATATTTATCACCTACTAACTTAATAAACTCAGTCTTTACAGAAGAAGAGAGACTGAAATGTACTTGAAGCAGTATAACCTTACATACATGCCCAGGAGACCTAAGCTTATGCCACTTAGAACCACTGGAAACCTGAAATAAATATAGTTCCACTGATATGTAACTACACCCTGAAACAGCTAAACTTCCCAGCCATAAGAAGAGGACGTTAAGATAGAGTGTCTAATAGTCAGGAAAGAAAATTGGAAATGGGAGGTTTTACTGAGAGTGCCATGAAACTTAAAAGAGAATTGAACCAGGAGATAGAATAAAATAAATGTAAGCAGAGCAATAAAGTTATTCCTCTAAAGGCCAGAAAGGTGAATGCTTGAATGCATTTAGTCAAAAGCTAAGAGAGATGGAAAATAATTTTTGAAAAAGCATTCAGTTCAAGAAACCAGGGAGAAAGCCCCAGAAGAAACACCTTATCCTGAAGAAAGAAAGAATTAACAAAGGTAACACCTAAAATTAATAGTAATATTATAAAAAATAGTATTGCTTGATGCATTGTCCTATGCAAAGTCTTTTCTCTTTTTATTTATTTTACGCAGAATTGTTTCAGAAGGATGTGCAAAACCTATAACAATAGACATTTGTGGGTAATGAGATTGAAAGAATAGGAAGTAAAGTCAATATATATTTCAAAGAAAATAAAGTGTTTTTAAGATATCGTTATATTAAAATTGTTTTAGCCATGATATTATAACTGGAACTAGACTTACCTCCTATCTTTAACGACCAAAAAACTACCAATTTTAAGAAGCCTCTTTTTTTTTTTTTTTTTCCTTTCATTGCTCAACATGACTCTTAGGCCAGCGAAATAAAGAAAATAAATAACATGATACCTAAGATTGTTCTGGCCCAATTCTTATATAAAATTTTTAGGCTGTAGTGCAAGACAGGTTGCCCAAACTGGAGCATGCTAATCTTCATAAGATGAGGAGAAGACTATAGAGTTCGGGAAGGCCAACTTGGTTAGAATTCACAAAACAGAATTTTAGATAGGAAAGAGAGACAAAGCAAGAGTGAGAGAGAGAAAGAGAGAGAGAGAGCTCCAGAGGTCTGTGGATAAATATTACATCTCCTTCTGAATGTGGATTGGCACATACTCATGAAGAATCTCACGACCAAGGAAAGACCACTGGAAAGGAACAAGCAGAACAATTACTGTAGATCACATAGGGCTGGAAGTGGGTCATGTTCTGAATAACTAGAGTGGAACATTCTAATGGCACATGGCATATCAAGTAGAGTCCTTAGTATGGCCAAATAAATCCTAGATTAAAAGTTATTCTGGGCTTGTCTACCAAAGTGTAAAATCAAGCATCAAAAAAATAAAACTGTTTCTAAATAACTTAACTGAATCCCGGGACACATTTCAAAAAATTTTTTTCATTAAAATTTTTTTTTTGAATCCAGTGACATAAAATTTAAAATGTTTGGCATTCAATAAAAAAATAGCTTGCATGGAAAGAAACATGGAATGAATATCTTTAATGGGGTGTTTACTATGTACCAGAATTTATCTAAGTGATTATTATCATTTCATATAATCACTAAGGTAATCCCCCTAGAAAACAATTATTTACCCATTTTATACAGTGCAAAAATATACTGATTGGTCAGGAATCCTGGCCAACAACACACATGCGCAACATGGCTGAAATGAGATTAAATGTCAAGCTTGACTGACTGAAATGTCTGCCATGTGCTTGTAACTACTTACCTGTATTATATTACTGTCATTTAAAGTTATGGAGTTATTCAATAATTTTAAATACTTTCTGGAATGATTTGAGTGAAAATAAATAGCCGTAAATTATAGGTCTGTCATCATTCACGTGTAATATTTAAAGACTGAACTGATTTGAAATTTTATGTTTACCAGCTAAAAATAGATGCCTCAAATATCATTTTGTAACTCTATAGGAAAAATTAATTTTAAAGTATTTTTTCACAATATTCTAAACAATGCAATTAAATATATGCAATTGATTGATATCACATGTGAACAGGAAATATACTACTAGCCCTTTAAGAGAAGCCCTATTTTTTCAGTCTTCACATCATCTCTCCAAAATACATCTTGCTTATCTTGCTAAAGCTTACATTTTCTAGTAGTTTCCTTGGGAATAACATCTGGTATTAGTTTCCCCAATTCCCATCCTAAAGCCAGGCTGTCAAAATGTCAGGATTAAAAAGATTAAATCTGGGATTTTGGCATTACTAACAATTTGGTGAAGAGCCAAATTATATTAACTAATAATAAGTTTATAAACTTATGACTAATTAGGAAAAAAGTTGTGATAATTATGATACAATATTGAAAAGCTAAAACTCAAACAGTTTTTATACTGAAGGAATTTGTACTGAGGGAAAAAGTGAGGCTATTAGGATGCCAGTTATTTTTATTTAACTTTTATTTTAAATTCAGGGGTACGTGTGCAAGTTTGTTACATAGAAAAACGTAACAAATGGGGGTTTCTTGTTCAGACTTTTTCAGCACCCAGGTATTAAGCCTAGTAATGATTAGTTATTTTTTCTGTTGCTCTCTCTCCTCCTATGCTCCACTTTCCAATAAGCCCTAGTGTGTGTTGTTCCCCTCTATGTATCCATGTGTTCTCATCATTTAGCTCCCACCTATAAGTGAAAACATGCAGTATTTGGTTTTCTGTTCCTGTGTTAGTTTGCTAAGGATAATGACCTACAGCCCCATCCATGTTCCTGCAAAATATATGATCTCATTTTTTTATGGCTGCATAGTATTCCATGGTATATAAGTACATTTTCTTTACCCAATCTATCATTGATGGACATGTAGCTTTATTCCATGTCTTTGCTACTGTGAATAGTGCTGATGCCCGTAATTATGAAAGCAGCAGCAGAGGTCTAGACCAGCTGCTGCCATGCTGGCTGCAGTGTGGTAGGTATAGCCAGGGCTGCATGCTCCATTGATTCGACAAGAGCCAGGAACAGGTGAGAACCCTGCCCTCTTCCAAGTTGGACGGGTGGGATCCCTGCCCTCCCAGGCACAGCTGCTGCCACTCAGCTGCAGACCCAGTTATCTCTGCACTTTCAGGGGAGGGAAGTCTCCCTGCCCTGCAGGCTGGGAAGTGCCTGCTCCTGCTGCCTGGCCTCTCTCCACTCCCATCACCTGCTCAGATTTCAGAGCAAAGATAAAGCTGAGCCCAGGCACAGTCACAACCCGTCCATGTGTACAAACGCTCAAGGCAGCGCTGACATGCCACTCCCCTGTCACCTTGGCCCCTTCCAGACTTTGGGCGTGGACCAGCACATGAGGGAGGCTGGGGTGGGGGCTGAGGGTGGCTCAGCATGGGCCTATAGGCGCCCCTTGCCATGAGCAGCCTGGGCACCATGGATGGTGACAAGAGGCAGATAGGCTTTCAGGCAAAATGCGGAGGGTCCCCAGTGAAACTACACCGTCAGGTCAAAGATGGCCTGAAGCCTGGGGCTGGGCTGCCAGTTCTGGAGTGATAACTTATGGTGCTTTTCCCAGGCCCACCCATGGTCACCCATGGACCAATCAGCATGCACTTCCTTCCTTCTGAAACCCATAGAAACCCCAGACTCAGTTAGACTTGAGCAGACACAGGGATGACCTTCCTGCTGAGAGGATTTACCCACTGTGGGTCTGCCCTTTGCTGAGAGCTGTACACTCAGACAGGATGACTTGCCTGCAGATAGGAGCTACCAACTGCGGGTCTGCTGAGAACTGTTCTGTTGTTCAAGGAAGCTCCTCTTTACCTTGCTCACCCTTCAGTTGTCCATTCATTCTTCAGGGACATGGGACAAGAACTCGGGACATGCTGAATGGCAGGACTAGAATAGCTGTAACACAAACAGGGCTGAAATTCTCCCCCCATCACTACTCTCCATGTTGCGGGAAACAAGGAGGAGAGCAGAGCTGCAGCCCTTCTAGGAGCCCAGATCTAGTGGTTCCCTGCATGAGGGCTGTGACACCTTCTTTGGCATCTCCAAGCTTCTGAATGACACTGCATTCGCCTTGTCCAGACACAGTTGCCCAAAGTAGCAGCCACGTGCAGTACATTGTCCAGCCACAGTCTTTCACAGAGCTGGCAGCTGTGCCAGCTCCCAGGGCTCCTTGCCCCTCTCCAGCAGCCAGAGTGTCTGGCTGTGTGCAGTGGCCAGAACCTGCACTCGCTTGCCTATACACCTCTCACTGCTCTGCAACTGGCTTGCCCTTGTCAGGTCTGGGATCCTGGCCATTAACACGAGCCAAGAACAGCCTTCTGGGCTGAGTGAGCAGAATGAGTCCAGCAGGTGCGAGCAATACTCAGGCAGAAGACACCACTAGCTACAGAGGTTTCCTGATGATGAGGCAATGCCCCAAGGATCCCATGACAGTATATCAGAGGTTTTTAAACCATCTATGTAGTCAAAAAGTATACATATACAAACACATGTGTGTACATCATGACTTGTATTTATAAAAATAAAAAAATGGAATGAAACAGAGAAGAGAATAAAGGTAAATTGTTAGAATTTGTTTAACTGAACCTTATTAAAATAAGTTCATGTAGAGTGTTTTAATGATTAAATTTTATATCATATTATGCATATAAGTAATACATAATAAAAGTTTTTAGAATATTGTGTTGTTTATAGTATCAGAATAGGTACTAGAAATATTATTGCTATGAAATAAATTTGTGTTGGTAAATTTTTAACACTAACCTTGTTTTATTTTAAAATTCTAACATGTTATTTGGTCCACTTCAAAACTCTCTAGTCACTCATAAATTTTGTGAAATTTTAACGGGTCTCTTAAAAACCAAATACACATAATGTTTGGGTTTTAATTGATACATCATATAAAAGTAATAATAGAATTGTCGGCTAAGGAAATATTATGATTAAAAGATAATATCGTCTCATAATTTAGTCCAGCAATATATTTTAATTTTTTGAAAAAAGGCTAGTTATTTACTTACAACTTTTGTCAAAAGTATACCTATTTGCAGTAAAAATAAAAAATATACTATGAACAAGTGAAATTATTTATCTTAAAGAAGTCATCCATGAATCATTAATATGATGAACAGAACTTCTTAAGAGAAAGAATCATATGACATTCACATCCTTTAATTTTTTTTTTCAATGAAATAAGACTACTTTTATATAAGCATAGGACATTCTTTAAAGATAGGTAATATAAATAGGATAAATTGTTTTTGTTGCTCATAATGTTAAGGGATTTTTAGTAATGAATTACAGTACTGAACAACTATTCTCAAATGCAGATACATCTTTCATAAGGTTCTACCAGTAGAGGGCATTAGCAGGTGATACTTCCTGAGCCTTATCAACTGTAGGCAACTATTATGTGATGTTAAAAATGAATAAGATAAAGCCTTTAAAGATAAAGGTTATAACTTTGTAATACAGAAAGGGAGCTTGCCTAACGCCAGAACAAACAAAACCGAACAAAACAATATCCAACACTAAAAATAAAAAGGGGACATGTATACTTCTTCACTTGTATTATGTTTTCTTGATGAATATCTTCTCAGCATGTAGGCATTAACCTAGCCACTAGTATTTCTGTGTGTAGTCACATACAAAATAGGTCATACAATAAACTTTATTACACTAATAGTTTCTACAGAAATGTAGCTACAAATTCATATAGCATATGTAGTTATCATCTCTTTATTACAAGATAAAAGCTTAGTATGTATGGAGAGATTAAACATACCTCAGTCCTGAGCTGAACTGATGTTTATATTTGATTATAAGTATGAGCATCAAATATTTCTCACTAAGCTATTTTTTTCAGTTTTCGACAGTCACTGGAGACTGTCGAAAATTCACCAGCACTTGTATGTATTCTGCAGGACAAGATCAACAAAAATTAAATTCTGCAGCCTTCTTTAAAAATTTGAATGACTGCTTTTTCCTATTTCTTGAAGGTATTTTATTGAGGTCATTTTGGAGCTAAGCTTTGAATGGTTAAAGAAATTGTTTTGAAGAAGAAAAAGAGAAAAATTATTTCATTTAGGGGCATAGTATGAATAAAGTTCATGGTAAAGTATAGGGCGTGGACTGCAATAACAGAATAAACCAGACCTGTCCAAAAAAAGCTCTGCTAAGAAAAAATAGGAGATAAGTTTGGATGGCTTCCACCCTGTTATTCTGTCTCCTTCATGAAAAGTCTTCCTTCAGCTCCTGTTCAAAATATCAACTTACAATTTTCCACTTCTCTCGTTTGTTCTATATTTTTTTAAGAATTTCTGGCTATTTCCAAATTATTATGGCAATTTGCTACTGGCCCAAAGTGAGGAGATGATCATATAATTTGTATTCAAATTAGTAAAATTCAAGAGTACGCAAAAGTGTTACTGATAATTTTGCCAGGACATCAAGTATACACCAGGTTGTTCCAGGTAAACAAGTACATAGATACTCATCTTGGGTATTAAAAACACCCACACTCACTGACTTGGCTTCAACCATATTATTCTTCATATTCAATCATGTATGACAATAGGTATATACTGAATCTTGCCGTCAGCCAAAACAGTTCCACACACAAGTCTTTAATATCCAATATAACAATAACTAATTATGATCTCCTATTCATCTGTTCCTCATAACCTAGCCACCTGTTGTTTAAACACATTAAACCCAGCAATCACTGTGCCTACTTTTTTCTTATTTTAGTCCCATTCTCAAAATTATATTGTTCCCTCTATAGCAACAGCAAGTCATACAGAACTTCAGCAACTTTCTTGCCTAACTCTTTCCTCTTAAAATTCCACCTTTAACAATCTGAATCTTCTCACTAGGTTCATAGATACTCCTTGACCTTGTTTCTCTAACATAGTTACAAATACATTGAATACAGTTTCTTGTGATGAGCTCTTGATGGATTAACCCATTTTTCAACCTTTTATTGTTTTATGTTATTTTCATTTGCGTACATTCTCTTTCATTCATTATTTTTGAGTTCCAAATCAAGAATATATATGCATGTGTATATGTATTGTTGTATATTTATACTTTAACTTTCATAGCTTAGTCAAATGCATAGTGCACACTTAATATGTAGATTTATAGGATATATTAAGCTCATGTATTATTTAAAGCAAACATTGACACATACTTAATAAAATTTCATTGGATAAAACATCAGTGATTACTAACATTTACTTTTCACTGACTCTATACCAGTCTCTAAACATGGGGTATATTATGTAGCTAATTAAATACACATTCCCACTTTTCACTTTCTGAATCCCAATATAGAAATTCAACTTTTCAAAAGAATCTGTTCCATCATTTTGAAGCCTCTGTTTCTTTGCCTGAGCCAGCTAATCTTTGATTGATCGATTTTTTAACTCAGTGAAAGGTAAAGATGGTTAAATGGATTACTGTGTGTGCTAGAGTGAAAAAGAGAATGAGGGAATGTTGCTATTGCTTTATTTCATTGATGAACAAATTTGTTTTAGGCATTGAGACTATCACTCTGAATAAGAATCAACACATTATTTGATTCTCAAAGTAATTTTTTGAGAAAGGTACTATAATTCCTTTTGCTTCAACAGAGCTACTTTTTTGTGTTTAAAGAGGCTGCAAAACTTTTTTAGCACTTACATTTCATAATTCTAGTCTTTTTGTGTGTGAATGATGGTGAATCTATTTTTAAAGTAAACTTTCAATTTTAGAATACTTTTAAAATTGCAGACAAGTTTTGAAGACATTAGCTTGTTCTCATATATCCCATACTGAGTTTTGCCTAATATTAACATCCTATATTAGTATCCTGCATTTGTCGCAATCAATGAACCAATAGTGAAACATTAATATTAACCAGGGGCCATACTTTCTTCAGATTTATTTTGCTTTACTAAACGTCCTTTTTCTGTTCCAGATTTCCCGTAGAATACCACAGCACATTTAGCTCTTACGTCTATTTAAACTCTTCTTGGATGTGACAAATTCCCAGACTTTCCTTAGTTTTGATAATGTTGACAATTTTGAAAAATATTTATCAGTTATTTGTTAACACATCCCTCATTCAGGATTCGTCTGATGTTTTCTCATGATTAGACTAAGGTCATAGCTTTTTGCAAAACCATAGACCAAAAGTGCGATTTTCATCACCTTGTGTCAAGAATCAATATTATTAGTATGATTTACAATATTGCAGTTACTCTTGATCACCTAGCTGACACAGTGTTTGTCAGATTTCTCCACTATGAATTTAGTGTTTTTCCGCTTTTCATACTGTAGTAATTAGAAATAATTCACTATACGAAGCTCATATTTAAAGAGTAGAGAGTTATACTCCATCTCATAGAGGGCAGTGTAGTGACAATACAGTATTTGGAATTCCTCTGAACAAGAGATTTGTATGTTCTCCCCTCTTATTTATATATTCAATCATCATTTTATATAACTATGTACTCATGGGTATTTATTCCATGCTTTGGATTATAATCTGCTACCACTTCATTTTGTTGCTCCAATTGTTCCAACTTTGACCATTGGGAACTCTTTAAATTGGCTCTTGTGTTCTTTTGACATATCCTCTTCACTTGTTTGTGGTTCTGTTTGCTTGATTTTGAGTGGTTCCTTACATTCTGGCACTTCAAGTGATCCAAGTTCAGACTGCGTATTCATTAACTTAGTCTTAAAAAAAAAAAAAAAAAAAAAACCGAAAAAAAAAACACTGACTACTTTAGCAGAGAGAGAGAGGAAATATAGTGTGCATGCTAACTGGTATATTATGCATATCAATAAATATTGATATAGGTATTTATTTGCCTCTATATTAAGCTAAACATGAATTCATACTGATGTTTCCAACTGCAATACAGAACTGCTTGGATAATTCTATGCTTTTCTCTTCCTCGTCTGTAACTTCCCACTTCAACAGTGAAAAACATCACTGCCAACATCCATCATCGATTTAATTGTTCTATTAAAATATACATAAATAGCAGTGTCATAAATCATTAGTCTATAACCTAGGGGAAACAATTTTACTAAAGAGAATGCAGCTCTTGTGTGGATTTTCTTCTTCCTTTAGTCTGTAAAGACTACATTCATTGCAAAAGTTACTTGGTTCAACATCTTTTCCTCCAACCCTCTTCGGTGAGCTTATTTCATACATTTTTAAAACAGGTTACTTTGAAAATTCTGAATTCCATTCTGCATCTTTTGGCTGTTTCATTTAAAAAATAAATTCATATATTAAAATTTACTCTTACAGTGATAGAAATACTAATATCCTTGATTTGATCATTACACATTGCACATGTATTGAAGTATCACTCTATATCCCATAATTGTGTAAAATTATAATATGTCAATTAAAAATAAAACTTAAAAAATATATAATTAAAAAAATTTACTTTTACTGTTTTAAAATTTTATGAGTTTCAAAGAATACTTAGTGGCATATATCTACCATTAAGGTTCATAGAGAATGATAGCATTGCTCTAAAACAGCTCCTGTGTGCTACTCTTCAATTTTGGCCCTTCCCCCAAACCACTGGCAACCACTTGTGTGTTGATCATTGCAGGTTTGCCTTTCCTAAATGTTATTTAATAGAATAATAAAGTATGTATCCTTTTTCCAGACTGACTCCTTTAACTTAATACATTTTGAAGATTAATTTATGTTTAAGCATGGCTTGATACTTCTTTTTTATTACTGAAAAAGATTCCATTCAGTTGATGTGCCATAGTTTATCCATTCACCTACTGAATGACATATTAGGTGCATCTAGTTTTTGACAATATGAATAAAGCTGCTATAAATAGTCACACCCAAGTTTTTAGGTGGGCGTATTTTCAACTAGGTAAATACCTCAGAGCATGATTGCCAAATTATTTTGATAGACTATGTTTTGCTTTTTTAGAAACTGCCAAACTATCTTTCAAAGCATGTATGTCATTTTGCAATCCCATCATAAATGAATAAAAATATTGTTACTTCTTATCTTTATCTAAAATTGGTATTTATTTGGACTTTAACCATTCTAATAACTCTGTAGTGGTATCTCATTGTTATTTTATTTATTTATTTATTTATGGCAGAGTCTCACTTTCTCGCCCAGGCTAGTGCAGTGGTGCGATCTCGGCTCATTGCAACCTCCGCCTCCTGGGTTCCATTGATTCTCATGCCTCAGCCTCCCAAGTAGCTGGGATTACAGGTGCCCACCACCACACCTGCTAATTTTTGTATTTTATAGTAGAGGCGTGGTTTCACCATGTTGGCCAGGCTGGTCTCGAACTCTTGGCTTCAAGCAGTTGCCCACCTTGGCCTCCCAAAGTGCTGTGGTCACAGGCGTGAGCCACCCTGCCCTGCCTATTTTTCCTTTTAATATCCCTTAATTTTATTTCACTTTACATATGTATGTATTTGTTATTTGTACATCTTCTTTGTTGAGGTGTCCAGAGCATTTGCTTATTGTTAATTGAGCTATTTATTTTATTATTGCTAAGTTTTAAAAGTCTTTAAACATAATTTGATGCAAGTACTTTAGCAGATTTGCATTTTGCAACATTTTCTTTCAATTTGTGTTTTGCTTTTCCATTTTCTTAAATGTCTTTCACAGAGTAGGAGTTTCTCACTTTAATACAGCCCAGCTTATATGTTTGTCAGTAAGAATTTTTATTTTGGCATTATGTGTTCTGCAATCTTTTTTTCTGAAATTAATATAGTTTTTCCCATTTTCATTTGATTACTGTGTGCATGGTATATCTTTTCCTAGCCCCTAAGTTTTAACCTATCTGAGGATTTTTAAAAAATATTGAAACCTATATTTTTGTAGAACATATGATTAGATATTTTGTATCTATTCTAACAACCTATTTTTAAAATCAATATATTTAAATATTTATATTTCAAGTTATTATTGATAAAGTTGGATTGATAATTACCATGTTGGTAACTTTTTATTCATTGAATTTTTCTTGTTTCTTATTTTTGTTTTTCCCCTAACTTACCTAGTTTCATTTGAGTATTTCAAATAATTATTTTTTTTCTCCTGTCTTATCTCATCAATGATACATATTATAAAAAAAATTTAAGAGTAACCTTATAGTTTACAATATTTATTTTTAATCTAAATTCACTTTAAAGCAATATTACATTGCTTTACAACTGGTGCATATTCTTTATAAAAGAATATTCTTAATTACTCCCTCCAGCCTTTTTTTGGAATATTTGTAATTAATTTTACTCTTTTATATGATTTCCTCACTCCATATATTGTTGATATTATTGATTTTTTTAAGATTATCATTTAGAGAAATTAAGGATAAGAAAAATAAAATATTTTATTTGACTTTTGTTTTTTCCCAGATGCTCTTTTATATTTATGTTAATTCAAAATTGTGACCTATGTAATTTCCGTTCTGCTTGAAAATTATTTTTCAATATAAGAAGCAGGGCAGATATGCTGCTGATAAATTCCCTTAGCATTCGTTTGTCTGAATCAGGGTTTATTTATTCTTAACCTTTAAGGAAAACTGCCAATGGATATAGAATTTTAGGTTAGTGTTTATTTTTTCTTCAATTCAAAATACTTTCCTCCATTATCTTCTGGCTCACATAATTTCTGATAAACAGTCTGCTATAATTCTTATCCTTTTTTTTTCTTATTGTTAATGGGTTTTAGTTTTCTTTTTTTTTTTTTTTTTTTTTTTTTTTTTTTTGAGACGGAGTCTCGCTCTGTCGCTCAGGCTGGAGTGCAGTGGCCGGATCTCAGCTCACTGCAAGCTCCGAGTCCCGGGTTTACGCCATCCTCCTGCCTCAGCCTCCCGAGTAGCTGGGATTACAGGCGCCCGCTGCGTCGCCCGGCTAGTTTTTTGTATTTTTTAGTAGAGACGGGGTTTCACCGGGTTAGCCAGGATGATCTCGATCTCCTGACCTCGTGATCCGCCCATCTCGGCCTCCCAAAATGCTGGGATTACAGGCTTGAGCCACAGTGTCCGGCCCTAGTTTTCCTTTATTATTTGTTTTTCCTTTTTTGAATTTGGTTTACTTCAGTTTAAATAAAATATACCTATGTGTAGATTTTTGGTGTTTATCCTGCTTGATGTTCTCTGAGTTTGTTGGCTCTGTGATCTGATGTTTCATTAATTATGAAGAATTACCAGCAATTACTACTTCAAACATTTATTCTTCTTTATATTATTTTGGTATTACAGTTACATGTCTGCTGAACTTTTTGAAATTGCCTGAGAGTTCCTGAATGTTGTCTTCTTTTTTTTTTTTTTCTATGTATTTCAGTTTGGGAGATAATCTAGTGATGTATTTCAAGCTCACTGATTCCTCCTCAGTCATGTCAAGTATTCTGATAGACCCATTCTTTTTTGTTACAGTGAGTTTCAGTTCTAACATTTGCTTTTTAAAAAAGTGTTCCTGTTTCTACTTGCCATACCCATCTATTCCTGTATGTTGTCTACTTCGCCCCTTAGAATCCTTAATATATCAATCATAGGCATTTAAAATTCTCTGAATGGTAATTCCAAAATCTATGTCATGAATGAATTTAATCTTGATGATTACATTGTCTTTTCAAAATGTTATTTTTCTTGCTTTTTGGCATGACATAATTTTTTGTTGAGAGCCAGATATTTTGTATTTGACAATAAGATCTCTGGTAAAAGGACATTTGTGCATTTATGTAAATCTGATTATGAGTTGAGCTGTGTGTAAATTTTGGTGGCTGTAGATACAAGAATCTTCTAATTTTTCTAGTGTCCACTTTTTTATATTCTCTCTTGGACTTTGTACATAACTGTTATTTATAAGGAGTCTGCTTCTTGCAGCTCTTTTAGCTGGAATTAATTATTATACTTGAGTTACCTTGGTGTGGTAGTAGGATGTGAGAAGGGGGACGTTTTAAAAATCATATTACTAAATTTCTTCTTTGTCTCAGGGGTAAGCCTTTTATGTGTATTTAGATCTCTCCTTTAGTTGTATGCCATTTTACTCCTAGACTCTATTTCCTTCCCTGATTGAAACATTTCCAATTGGTTTTTTTGAATCAGTATCCCTTTTGGCTGTCTTTCTCTCTTAATTTCCTTAGGTGAGACAAGAAGATTGGAGGAGGTCAAAATGAGGAGTAATTTCCTTCCAGGAGCTGATTTAAATTTTCAGAATTGTGTTCTTTCAAAGCACTACTCACTGGAGAGTAGATATTTTTAGGGAGAAGGCCCTAGTTGTAATTTACAAAGATTTATCTTTCCACCCCTAGTCATGAGGTGAGGAAAGCTATGAGGGGTCCTTCTTGGGTCTTCACCATGACAACCTGGGAAGAAAGCTCTGAAAAGGTGGAATTCTTCTAAGACTGTAACTTCTAGAATCTTCATACTCTCATGAAGCTAATGCAAATTATATCAACAGGAATAGATACTGAAACACCGTTGACTAAAAAGTAAATAATTTCAGGGCAGTGAACTTCAGTATAAAATAATGATATTCTTTTGATCTAAATTCTTATGACATCATTCAAATTAATTCTTATTGACTATTTTTGTTACTTGGCCTGTATTCCCTAACAGCCTGATTTTCTTTCTACTCTCTATCTGTTTTTTTCACTTCGTTTTCACCAACATTTACTGTCTAAGATACCAATACGCTGACTCTCTTGGCCTCCCTAATAGCTCAGAGCTAGGTTTGTGAACTAAACTGTTTTAGTTGGAGTAAACATTAGACTAATATCAGTTAAGTATAAAAAGATTATGTTTTTTGTAACAAACATTGAGTAGTGTGGTAAATATTGCTACAATAAGCTGAAAATGTTTCTAAGACTGAAACCAACAGAAAGGAATTGGATAAGAAATGAAACTGGAAACTGAAATGTGTAAAGTGAGAAAAAATGCTTAAAGGATTGATCCAATATGAGAAATCTTAGAGATAAAGAAAGGTGAGAAGATGAAATCTGAATTGAGGTTATAGGAAGAGCAGTACATAACATGGAGGTCTTAAAATTGTTGCTGTAATTGCAATGAAGTGCAACAGTGAAATGACACAATTTCCTTCTTTTTAATGTATTCCTTACCTTCCTCCTTTTTTCTCAATATTATGGACCAAGGCTGGGCAAAGTAAAATGCAGCAAGCAAATATATCTATATCTATATCTATATCTATCTATCTATTAATCTATCTATCTATCTATCTATGCTATGAATTTGAATTTCTATCTCTTCTTTTCTTTTCTTTTTCTTTTCCCCTTTCCCCTTTCTTCCTTCCCCTTTTCCCTTTCCCCTTTTCCCTTTTCCCTTTCCTTTTCTTTCCTTTCCTTTCCTCCTACCTACCTCTTATTACCACTGTTCTTCCCTTTAAAATTTCATTTTTCTTTCCCCTATTTCCTACCATTAGTCTAAAACAGGAAACTTCAAATGTCTCTATGGAAAAATGGGTAAGAATGGCTGTTTAGCACAGGAGAGAAAATGGAGAGCAGAAAAAAAGGTTAATGATTTAACATAAATAAATGTTGCAAAAGAGACGAAAAAAGGCAATTACTTTATTTTTGTCAATCTAGTAAGCTTCCCAACCCAAAGGGATGCTTAGTTACTTTTACTTTGGGAACTAACTGTATCAGTCAGAGTCTTAATAGGAAAAGGATTATACATTTCAAGTGGCTATTTTTAGAGAATTTTATTTAAGGAAAGTTTGAGGATAAATCATAAAATCTAGTCCAGTACATCAGAGCAAGTAATTCAGGTAGCAAAGGCAGGAAGCAGGAAACCAAGAGAAAGAAAATTCATATGGCGTTTGACAGGAGTTGTGGCCTTTGATGAGGGACACAACCAGCCAAAAGTCATGCCACAGGGAGTGAGTTAGCAAGAAAATAAATATCATGAACTCAATGCCTTCCCTAATTCCAATATCCCTACAGCTAGACCACAATTAGAAGCCAGGGGGCAGGGCCAGGCATGGTGACTCACTCCTGTAATTTAAGAACTTTGGGAGGTCAAGGCAAGAGGATCACTTGAGCCCCGGGATTTGAAACCAGCCTGGGCAAATAGTGAGATCCCATCTCTACAAAAAATAAAGCATTATCCAGGCATGATGGCATGTGCCTGTATTCCCAGTTACACAGGAGGCTGAAGTGAAGGGTCATTTGAGCCCAGGCTAGAATAGGTCGTGATTGCACCACTGCACTCCACTCTGTCTCAGGAAAAGGAAAAAAGTAAAAAAAAAAAAAAAAAAAAAAGAAAAAAAAAAGGAAGAAAGAATCCATAGGGCAGGATTCTACTGACCCAATGTAAGTGAGACACTAACCAGGTGAAGAAGGATGGAGGAAAAACATGGGTAGACAAATGAAAAACCTCTAGACTTTGAAAATTGCCAGAAAAATGTAAAAAACGAAACAAACAAACAACAACAAAAAACTTCTGAGTTATAAAGCTTTCCTTTAAGTCATGAAATTGTACTTAAGTCAGACATTATTACTTGTTTTGGAAGTCATTCTATCATAGAACATAAGACTTGTCAAATTTCAGTTTGAGATAGCCATGTGAAGGTGTAAAACTCAAGATTTCAGTTTGCTGACATTTAGATTATATAAAATCATAACGCTAGGAGAATACACAAGAACAGTAATTTGTGCAATAAATAAAATTACTTTTTGGTAGAAAATCCTTAACAAAAAATACTAGTTATATATCAAGCTAAGGTATGTATAACTCTATTCATGTTAAAAGGTAATATAATTTTTATTAAATAATCACATTTGATTTCTATGTGCATATGCATTTTTGAACTTTAGTTACAAATGATTATTTTTGTTATAGCAATCACCAGTTGAAGTAAATGCTTTAATTCTTAGAAATCATTTTGTGTTCAGATTAACTCAACTCAAATTTTACTCATTATATTGACCATGTTAACAATATTATACAGTTCAATTATGTTTTATAAAAATAGATGTCTATGTAATTATACAGGTAAAGTCAAACATCTTAGATAAAACCTTCAATTGTGTAATTCAACGTATTATAGTCTATGTTGCTTTGTGTGCATTCGTCTATGTGAGCAGTGATGTTGTTTCTGTTGGATTTTACAGAGAAAATGTTTGATCACAAAGAGGTGAAAAAATTCTTTAAAATATTTAACTATATAATTTCTTTTGATTCAAGGGGTATTGATTAAAAATCTACTCTGAGCCCACATAATCAGATCCTGTGTCCTTTGATGATATAAAAGAGATATAAAATAATCTAAAGGTAAACAAATGAAAGCAGACAATCTGTTTATGAAAAGTCATGGACACATTTACCATTATCTCTCTTGTTCTCTTTTCCATATAGACAGATAAATACGGTAGATAGATAGATAGATAGATAGATAGATAATATAGATAGATAGGTAGATAGATGATAGAGATAGATAGGTAACTGTATAATGCTGTCTATATTTTTTCTATGCATACATATGTGGAGCATGAGGAGGACTTACACACAACTGTGAAAATGTTATACAGCAAGATATATATATATAATATATATATAAATATATTATATATATAATCCATATTCTTTCCATTCCCCATATATAATTTCTCCATTATCCATATATAATCAAATTAATACCTTGACTCAATTATATCATTCTCATACTGAGAACTCTACAACATTTCTATTACCGTAATTTAAAATGGAGCCTTTCAATTTTTCTTTTTCTTTTTTTTTTTTTTTTTTTTTTTTGAGACAGGCTCTCACTTTGTTAACTAGGCTGGAATGCAGTGACACAATCAGGGCTCACTGCAGACTCCACCTCCCAGGCTCAAGCAACCTTCCCTCATCAGCCTCCTAGGTAGCTGGGACCACAGGCATGTGCCACCGTGCCTGGCTAATTTTGTATTCTATTTTTGTAGAGATGGGGGTCTTACTATTTGCCCAGGCTGGTCTCAAACTCGTAGGCTCAAGCAATTCTCCTGCCTTGGCCTCCAAAAGTTCTGGAATTATAGGTGTAATACCTACAATTATTCTCAAACGCAAAATCTTTGTCTTTACTAAACTGGCTTTCTTGTTGGCTTTCAAACATATATACATATATATATATATTTGAGTTGAGTTAATCTGAACACAAAATGATTTCTAAGAATGAAAGCATTTACTTCAATATAATATATATATATATATTTACATTGCACAAAAAATTCTTGACTACATACTACTTAATAAAATAAGTGGTTTAGACAATGATTTTGGAGGGCTTCAATGACATATATTTGAGCCCAAATAGTTATGAAGGATTTCATGAACTATTTAGACAATAGTTGATTTTTGAGGATGCACAGGAAGGAGATACAGAGCATCATCAGTTGTCGATACATTGCAAACCAATATTTTCAGAAGCAAAATTTGCCTCCTTTACCTTTCATCTTAATATTTTCATGAGGATGTCAAAATAAACAAACAAATAAATCAATACATAGATAAATCATACTGGCTACATACTGTATTTCTTTCTTTTCACATTATTTGGGGGTAGGGTGGGGTGTCAAAGAATAACATTGAGACTTGCAACATTTGAAGCTAGGCCTGAAGAAAGAACTGAAATTTGTTTTGTTTTTGAGAATGTTCTGAATGAATATTATTTTTATTCATTAGCAATTACTACAAGTACTGAAACATATTCAATTGAAGACTTTTTAAAATTTATTTTGATATTGAAAGGAGAACAAATAACACTGTTTCTTCTTTTTTTTTTTTTTGTCTTGAAGTCAATTAATATTATCAACTTTTATGTTGATAACATAAACTGGTATGGAGCCCAGATGTAGGTGCTCTGCAATTCATCATATAGATGAGTTCTGTCTCTTCTTTTCATTATTTATAGAAATGAGTGTTATTTTAATTATGTGAAACTAGATTATTGAGAGAAATTGTAAAGAAAATATGATGAAAATGCAGATACTACAGTGGAATGACTTCGACATCACCCCATTTCCCCCGACCATATGCATCTTAACTTTATTTTGACAATTTCAGTCAGATAATATATTTATAATAACATACAATAAAAGTGAGCTGCCACCCTGTCATTCTTTTCTGTTCAAATGTTATATAGCATGATGAAAATGATGTTGTAAAATAAGTACAGAATACTACCATTTTTTTGTGAATGATCTTGATTTTTAAAAATAAAATAAGTGTAAACTAAAAATCAATAAATACTGTCTACATTTTATCTATGAGCTGTATTTTCAATCATTGGGGAAGTAGAGAAGCTTTATTGAAAAAACAATAATAATATTAAAGAAAATCTCAAGACCATCCTGGCCAACATTGTGTAAACTCATCTCTAGTAAAATACAAAAACAAATTAGCTGGGCATGGTGGAGTGCCCTTGTAGTCACAGCTACGTGGGAGGCTGAGGCAGGGGAATTGCTTGAACGTGGGAGGCAGAGGTTACAGTGAGCTGAGATTGCACCACTGCACTCCAGCCTGGTGACAAAGCAAGATTCTGTCTTTAAAAAAAAAACAAAAACAAAAAACAAACAAAAAAAAACAGAAAACAACAACAACAACAAAAAAACAAAATAGAAAAAGAAAAAGAAAATCTCTAAGCACAGGAATGCACTTCATGGTTTTAAGTGTATGGCTTTTTTCTTCAACTACTATATATCTCATAGTTTAATTATGCCGTTTAGCTATTCTTGCAGTTTAATTTGCCACCACCAACTGATAACGGAGTGCCAAAACCAAGCCTGGGATCAGCAAACCATACCTCAGGCCAATAACTTCTTTTTGTAAATAACATGTTATTGCAACACAGCCACTTTCATTTGTTTATGCTTCACCTATGACTTCTTTTGTCTTCACCTATGACTTCTTTTGTCTTTCCATGGCAGAACTGAGTAGATTTGTCATAGGTATAAGGCCCTGTAAATCCTGAAACACTTACTGGATATCCCATTAACCAAAGGTTTGCCAATCCTTGCTGTAGGCAGTAAATTTAAATTTCAAAATAGCTTTTTGCTTATACCTACTGCATTTAACCTTGAATTATTATTGTTTTATTTTTGGTTCATGGTAAAAAGAAAAAATATATATCCAAGATATCCACAAGGATAATACTAGCTGTCTTAATAAAAAAAAATTCCTAAATTTTAGAGATATTTTACACAAGAGAAGTGCTCACGTAACAGTCCATTGAAAGTGTTGCTGTTTGGAGATCAACTTCCTCTCATGAGGTAACTAAGGAATTCTTTCCATCCTATGGTATCCATTTCATGAATCCTCTGCATCTGAATGGAAAAAAGGAGAGAAAAAAAAGATGCGGAAGTCAAGACTGCTTCTATAAAAACTAAAACAGAAAACAAACTCACACCAACAAAAAATAATCAGCTTTAATGCAAAGGTGACATATATTACTTTAGCTCACATTCCACTGGCAAGAAACGATTTGGTGGCCCTCTCATAGTGCAAGAGTGCTAGGAAATATATCCCCAGATTCACAGGCACTTTACAGAAACGACGCCACTCTATGCAAAGGACAATGTGGATCACTGGAAGGCAGCTCACAATCTTTTCCACACTAAGTTTCTTGATACCAATTTTTTCTTTTTTCAACTTGATGTTAAGGTATATGTATTGTGGCTTGAGAAACTATTTCTGTATTCTTTTTTCTATAATCTGTTTTTAAAATAGTTTTTAAAAACTCCTAATTTTTGTGTCATTTGTTGAGTGTAGGGAAATAAAGAAAAATAAATGCAATCATTGTATTACATATCAACCTTTGTGTATGCCTATAAACATTAGTAGAATAGCACTATATATGCTATTTTATATAGGTATGTGTGTATATATATGTGTGTGTGTGTGTGTGTAAGTGTGTGTGTGTGTATATATATAGTATCTACCCCAATACTTCTCAGCTTTTATTGATTTCTAAATAATTCTAATTCTCTTTGTTTCTATCCAAAACATTTTCTCCTAGTTCCCATGAGAATCAGATAATATTTGTTTCAGGATGGGTTCTCTTCCTTTCAACCTACTCCCTTTCTCCTTAGATTTGCAATTATGATTATTGTGTCACCTCTGTTTCATTTTGTTTTACCAAAAAACACAAACATCTAATTTCTCCAGTGACAATGCTATTGTCTGCTCTACTTTAATTTAAAGTACTCCTATGCTCTAAGTGTGTAAAAGGCGATGTTATGCCACTTACTTCTTCTAATAGTCTGGGTACTATTTCTACACAGTGTAAAAACTGGTTAGAGGCAATCATACTACAAATTCATTAGATGCATTAGATATAGGTCACTTCTTTCACAAGTTTCCATATTCTTCTATTCCATCTCTCCTAACACATCCCAGACATTGGCCTCATTTACAACACTTACTTTTTGATGAACCTGGCTTTTCTCCTTGTCCTTTTACCTACTTGGCTGTTTTTAACATTTATTCCGTACTTCGGATACTTCCAAGGATATTCCTGATTTCATTTTAATTAAGTTATAGGACAGTTGTGGAAGAAGTGAGTCTGATGTAACATATGAAGGGTCAAATCTGACCTCTACTCTCTGTTGCTACTTTCAACTTTGAACAGACACTTCATTATGCATTCTCTCTGTGGGCTGAAAGGCAAAGTTAATAATACAATATGTCCATATATGTGAATATATTTAAATATCTGTTTATGTTTTTAATTGGAATGTGTTTATACAATGTTTTATAAAGACTTTTTTTTAACTTTAATTGCGGTTAATTATTCCCTTATCACATTGTGCACCTCTTTGAAAACTAATTATGCATTTGTTTTATGGTACCTTGCACAACCGTGAAATTACATATGCATTTCCTCTTCTAGGCCTTCGATTATAGGGAAGAAGTTCATTTGTTCCATAGTGCCTATATAGTGCTGTAGATATAATATGCTTACTAGGTTTGTTAAGAAGAAATTATCATGAAAGTTACCCCTGAAAACTTTTGTTGTTTGTTTCTTATACATTATTTCTGTAAAGAAAACTAAATAATTATTTCAATTTGTATTATTAAAGACTGAGTTTTTTTAATGGTTGTTAAGAAATTAAATTTGAATGAATATATTGAGACAAGTATAGAAAAGAAAACAAATGCATTTTATTTTAATTAATTTATTAATTTATTTATTAATTTATTTATTTTTTGAGACAGAGTCTCGCTCTGTTGCCCAGGCTGTAATGCAGTGGTGCAATCTCGGCTCACTGAAACCTCCGCCTCCTGGGTTCAAGCAATTTTCTGGCCTCAGCCTCCTGAGTATCTGGGATTACAGGCATCCACCATAATGCCCGGCTAGTTTTTGTACTTTTAGTAGAGACGGGGTTTCACCATGTTGGTCAGGCTGGTCTCAAACTCCTGACATCGTGATCCACCCATCTCAGCCTCCTAAAGTGCTGGGATTATAGGCGTAAGTCACTGTGCCCAGCCAATAAATAAATATTAACTCTAGTGAAATAGATTCCCAAAGAGATTTAATATTTTTAACACAAAATTTTTTAAGGGCCAGGCATGGTAGCTCACACCTATAATCCCAGCACTTTGGAAAGCCTAGGTGGGAAGATCACTTAAGGTCAGGAGTTTGAGACTAGTCTTGGCAACATAGTAAGACCCTATCTCTATTTAAATAAATAAACAAAATAAAGTTATTTAGACTGTAATAAAAGGATAATTATCCTTCTGGGATATCTTTCTACCTACAAACATGAATAACTTTTTAACTTCCCTTAATCCCTTTGAACTAAAAATACCAATTGATATGGTTTGGCTGTGTCCTCACCCAAATATCATCTTTTATTTTAGCTCCCATAATCCCTACGTGTCATGACAGGGACCCAGTGGGAGGTAATTGAATCATGGGGCTCTTACCCCCATGCTGCTCTTCTCATCATAGAGAGTGTGTTCTCAGGAGATCTGATGACTTTATGACAGGCTTTTCCCCCTTTGCTCAGCACCCAGTTCTCCTTCCTGCCACCGTGTAAAGAAGGATGTGTTTCCTTCCCCTTCTGCTATGATTGTAAGTTTCCTGAGACTTCCCCAACCATGTTACTGAGCCAATTAAACCTCTTTCCTTTATAAATTACCCAATTTTGGGTATGTGTTTACCAGCAGCGTGAGAACAGACTAATACACCAACATTTCACATTCCCTATCTTTCTGTCCCACATTATTTCAGAATTCAGTTCTGAATGCAGTGTCTGTCCCACCCATTACAAATCTATCCTTTATGTTTTTATAAATTTCAATTTTCGTAGTGAGCATCAACAGAGAACAGATAACATATAAAAGCAAAGTAAGTGAATTAATATACTAATTTTCCAATGTATTCTCAAGTCAACTGTAAACCTGGGTTTCAGAATCATACTGAGTTATAAAAATGATTTCCTAAAATACCACAGTGAATTAGAGTACAAACTTAATATATTCCTTTATTAAAGAGTTCAAAGACAATACTAGAACAAAAGTGATCTTGTCTCATTGTATTTGTCTCAAAATTTAAGTACCCTGAGAAAAAGCAGAAAACAAAAGACAAAATTATTTCCCTCCTATTTATTTGTCTTACTAAAATGTGATTAACACAAAAATAGATACAGCTTCAAATTTGATTTTTGAAATTATAAAATTTCATTTCTGTTCACTTCATCTGCAGGAAAGAGCACTAATCTCAAGAATTGTGTGTGACCCATTCCCTGAACATCTGCAACTTTTCTTTCTGGAGTGATCAGAAAAAGATGTAATGATGATTAACGTGTTGCAGGGAAAGAGAATGTGCTCTGGTTATGACTGCTTTGTGCAGTTTCTGTAAATTGGAATAACAAATGACATCCACTTTAGCAGAATCTGAGATAATCAGACAGCATCTGCCTTCTGTTTTCTAACTCCATTTAAAGGAAGAAAATGCTCTCTTTAAAATCATTCATCTTCTGAAGTGCTACCTCCTTCCTTTCCCGTCAAGTCTCCTCTTGATTCAGTGTTTTTTTGAGGCATCTTATCTTGACCATTCAATACTATCAAATCTAACATCATTCTTTTTTGAGGGCTCTGAATGAAAAACTGCTTTTTAATATTTTCATCCTTTATAAGCTTGAGCTATCTTTTTGCTTAGTAAAAAAATTTATTTTCAGCAGCAAAACTAATATTTACATTTTAAAAAAACAAAATCAAACTGATGCTCCTTTATATGTATAAAATCATTATTTTTTTAAACCCAGACTACCCTTTGGTACCTTGAAAAGAGAGTTACTATTATCTATTCTAGATTATCTCCATTATCTAATATTTTGAACCCACCTAGATAACTAATGGGTCTCCATATGTCTATTTAGATTAATTGTTCTCATCAGGAGAACAATTAGAGAATGGAGGTGGAAAGGCTGCTCTATGTGGCAAGTCATAAGACACGAATTTTCACCTACACTCTGTAACTGACTTGTTATAAGAGCATGGTTTTAATTATAATTTGAGAGGGTATTCTGTCTTCTAGAAGGAGAAGACAACCATAGCTTTCAAGTAAGTTTTAAGTTTAGAAAGTTGAGTTAGATACTTACATGCTTGAAGTATATATTAGTTTTGCATTGTTGTGTAATGTATTACCACAAACTCAGTAGTTTAAAACAACAAAAATGTATTATTTCATGGTGTCCATGGGTCAGATTCTGGGTATAGGTTAGCTGGATCTTTGGCTCAGGGTATCATCAGCCCAAAGGCCACATGCTGGCCAAGGCTGCCACCACAGTGGAGGCTCAAGGTCCTATTCCAAGCTCACTAATTATTGGCAGAATTTAATTCTTTCTAATTATGAGACAGAGGTCCTTGCTTTCTTGCTGGTTATCAACGGGGAGCAGTGTTGACCTTCTCTAGGCTGTCCACTGGTTCCTGTATGTGGCCCTCTCCATAATCTGGCATTCTATTCCTTCCAGCTGCCAGGATAATCTCTCATGATTTACATCCCCTTTCTAAGAAAGTGTCCAGTATCTTTTAAGGGTACATCTAATTATGTTATGTCCACTCAGTTTCTCCATTTTTATGACATCAAAGTTAACTGACTGTATCTGAAAAATCTCTTTGTCATGTGAGATAGCATCATCCTAGGAATTATATTCCATCATATACACTGGTCTTGCTACAGTTAAGAGTAAGGGGATTATACAGGGCATGCACATCGGGGTAAGGTGGAGTCTTTTGGGGAACTGAAGAATTCTGCCAACCACAAAGTGCAAAGAGGAATAAAAAGTAAGTGTCCAATTAGACAGAAGTTGGATTGATAAAAATTAAAATTATGCTTTCTATATATATATAGTGGAAAATAAATGTATATGAGAAATGGTGATGCAAGGATTAAAATCTACATATTTTTTAAGGTGATAGGAGATGTGACAAGGGAAGAACGAATGTATTTCAACAAAGAACAAGTCAGATAATGTAACGAAAATGCAACGACTGATTCTGTAGGTCAGCTTGGCCAGTAAGCCTAATGGCAAAGATATAGGTCATTCAGGAAAAGGTTTTAAATGCATTCTGCTTCTTTTAGAAGGGAACAGCAGGTTAGTGGATGTTTAAGGTAGCTGCATTGTTCTCTACTTCCCCCTTCAAATATACCTTCCACTGCTTACCCTGGGAAGCCCACCTATCTGCACCATATTCATGCAACCACCTGGCTTTGGGCTTCCAGTTCGGTTTGCCCAATCAGAAGCTGTCACAGGCCATCTGGAGGATAGAAGGAGAGTGAAGTGGTTTACATACGTAGATTCCCTTCTTGCTGGGCTTGCTACCTCCCTCATGACAGGTGCCCTTTGCACACAGCCTTTTGTATCATTAGATTCTAATAATCAATTTCTTTTTTATCTCCTTCAGCTATAAGAATGGAAAAAAAAACAGTGAGATATAAACCCCTGGGTATAGTATTATCCCTTGTGTTTTTTCTTCACTTGACCAATACCTTTTTAAATCTTAGTATGAAACTCCCTTAAAATTCACAACTTTGAGAGTGCCATTTATTTGTCCTGAGTCTTGACTGAAATTGGGACTGATAAAACTACAATTCTGTGGGAGGTTTAATCAGAGAGTGATACATAATGTAGAGTGGAACACTGTTGAATATTTTAGTCTAGCTAAGAGTAATAATAAAGGCATAACCCACGCACTGAACGTGAAAATACATAAAAGGTGATACAGGAAATAATGTGGAGGCAGACTACATAGTACTCAGCAATTGACTAAATGTGGAGGATAAAGGACAAAAGAATGAAAGGGTAATCCAAGGACAAATCTTGGCAATTAAGAGAATTGTCATTCCAGTAGTGAAAATATCAATTCCAGAAGAGGACATTAATTTAGTGGCTATTAATAATATGTTTGTTTTTGAACAAATGTACATAAATCTAGTGGACATTCAAGCACATAAAGCAAGTAGGTGGTTGGAAAAACAGATTTAACATTTCAGAGCATGGTTGAAGCCAAAATTACAGACTTAAGAACTATACATAAAATATGTGATAAATGATTTCATAAGAATTATTATGTCTTGAGGGAAATCAAAGAAAAATAATGTACATTCAAGGACAAAACCTAAGGTGCCTATCAACAGAGAAATTTGGAGTAAAATCTTCAGAGAATAAAACACGCCGAGTGCAGTGGCTCACACCTGTAATCCCAGCACTTGGGAGCCCGAGGTGGGCGGATCACCTGAGGTCAGAAGTTCGAGACCAGCCTGGCCAACATGGTGAAATGCCATCTCTACTAAAAATACAAAAATTAGCCAGATGCAGTGGCACGCTCCTGTAATCCCAGCTACTCAGGAGGCTGAGGCATGAGAACTGCTTGGACCCGGGAGGTGGAGGTTGCAGTGAGCCAAAGGTTGCAGTGAGCTGAGATCACGCCACTGCACTCCAGCCTAGGTGACAGAAGCAGACTCCATCAAAAAAATAAATAAATAAATAAATAAAAACAGTAAAAAGTTATAATTTTTTTAAAAAAGAAGAAAAATTAGCTATTGCACCATAGCATGCCTGTAGTCCTAGCTCGCAGTAAGTTGAGGCAAGAGGGTTGCTTGAGCCCAGGAGTTTGAGGTTACAGTGAGCAATGATCACACCACTATACTCCAGCCTGGGCAAAAGAGGGAGACCTAGTCTCACAAAATAAACATAAAGAACAGAAAAGCTTGGTTATATTAATTATTATGTTGGCATTAATATAACCAATAGAAATGGTTATATTAATGCCAATCTCCATGTCTGCTGGGCTGACAAACTAATCAACACATTCTTGTCCTTTTTCAGTCATTTATTTCACCATGTGATGCCATCATCCACTGAATCAGACCTTTTTGGATCAAGGGTAAACATCTTAACCATACATAATTAATTCAGAGTCTGGTCACTGGTCCAGAAGTGCACTTGCAAAATATGCTGAATTCGTCCAGAGATTCTACTTTACAAAATTTGAATTGATAAACACAGGCAGACTGAGTTAGAAGTTGTGTCTAATAGTATCTAAGGAGGAGTAACAATATTTTGATAAAATGCCATGAAAATTTTTATATTATAAATAGATTGATAACAATGTAAGACAGAAATATCAGGATCTACATAAATTGCATATCAAAGATTAGATTAAGTGCTCATAGTCAATTCTGAGATTAAAATTTATTACTTAGATCATCACAAAGGTAGGTTGGACACTATATACATGTAACTGTTGAATGTGATAGCAAAATATGAAATATTTAAATGAATGTCTAAATGTAGTTGAAATATTAAGAAATATTAGTTGGAAACCTAATTCTGAATATCATCACCAGCTATTATAAGTCAAGCATTTTGCAAAGCACTGAATATTCAAAGATGGACATGGCAGAATCCCTATTTTCAAGATGTTCCCAGATAACATTCAAATTTTAAAGTTTACTGAAGTATCATTACCTGTAAGCATTAAGCACATTTATGAAGTGGGCCTTATTTCTGTTGTCCTTTCATACTGGGAGAAATGTTAAATATATAGAAACCCATCACAATATGTATATATGAAAATATAAGCAATGGGCATAAATAATGTTTTTTACTTCTAAAATAGTTTAAGTACCTATGTGCTATATTAATGAAAATTATACCTGATTGATTTTTCTGTTTAAAATATTAAGTGGCTTTACACTTATGCTCTTATCTCCCATTGTTAGTTTGTTATTGCAAACATGTATTACATGATATAAACAACCTTGAGTGATTTTTCAAATTCCATTTTTAAAAAGTTAAAATGCATGTATAATCCTTGGTGGCCTCTGGTGTGGAGGGCTTCCAGTTAAATACAGATTGATCTCTAGATATATAAATTAACTGGTAGAAATCAAATATACTAGATTTATACAATTTTATCTTAATATTTCCTATATAATTTGGATGAAAAATATTCCATCAGAATTTTAAATTTTCTTATTTTATATAATGCAAAACTGTTAGAAAAAAACAGATTAAAACTAGTAATCTGTAACACTTTAATTCCTCTATACTACGTCTGCATGCAAGCTTGACACATTCTTGTATCTGTGTTTATGTGTCAGATGCATGTCATACAATAAAACTGTGAAAGTACTTCTTTTCTAAATATGTTAATTTCTAAACTGATTGAATATTAATATCTTAGGCAAAGCAGAATAATAAAGTAGAAAATAAAGGTCAGATTGGCTGAGTATAGCACACTTCCTCCCCTGTATCACCTGTTCTAATATTTAAATGCATCCTTTGCTTTCATATCATGTCTTTCTAATGTATAATTTGTTACATTAGAGGAAAATTATCTACGAAACACATTTTACATTAATGTTACAGGATTTATTGTGTTATTAATCCAGGAATATTTGCATTTTAATTAGCAGAGAGTTAGTATTATTAGCATGCTGGCTAATAATTTTGCTTCCAGACGTAGAGAGAAATGAATTCAAATCCTGGTTCCATTAGATATTATGAGCAATTCAGGAATACCTTTTAAGATTCAGTTTCCTGTTAAATGGAGATAATATTCACTTCATAGAATTGATATACAGATAACAGGAGAAAATATATGTAAAGTACTTAGGATAGTTTCTGGAAAGAAGTGTATGTTTTATAAATTTGAGTTGAGAATATAGCTAAAATTGATGGAACCTATTACCTATTAAAATACAAGGAAATAGATATAGAATAAATTAAGAAATATTTATATAGCTTAATTAGCACTTAAAACCTTCCAGGCATTGTGTTCAGGAATGGAAATAAAATGTTTTATATGCTTATGTTTATCTATAAAGGTACTTATTTATATATGGGTGACATTCCCGCATCCTTCTCTGAAAGATGAAGACAAAATGTTACCTAACATTGGCATAGCTACTTGATTTGCAGTAACATACACAACTTCTCTGGTTTGTACAAGCAAGCAAATATCAGTTGGTAACAACAGGAGTGATACAGAAAAAAAGAAGGGAATTGCATTTCAATTGTATTTATTTTGGAAGTCAAAAAACACTTAGTGTTGAATATTTTTATCTCTTGTCTTCTTGCTTTAATAATCTGATTATATTTTTGTCAATATACACTTCTTTCCAGGAAAAAAGTTTAATACTGTGGATAAATTCATTTTCTATTTTTATGCGTATCTAGTGTTTGGAAGCAGGTCTAAACTCTTTCAAACTGAATAAGACCCAGATATTCTTGATTAAGGGTGAAGGAAGACAGATACTGAGAGAAAAGAGTGAGACTGATGCTAATCTAGATAATCATAGCTCCAGAACTTAATTATAATAATTAAATATGCAAAATTACAGTCACATTGTAAGCTGCTAAAGTAGATTAATAAAGAAACCCATACAAAAGGATCTATGAACGTAATGTAAAGAAGAATATACTAAGGAAATGGAATATATCAAACATATCTAGTAAGTATATGATCAAACAGTGGGTCTGCAAGCCATTTACATACTTGGATGAACCATGCATGACTTTGCAGCCCCTTTGATAAGCATATTCATCTTATTCATGAAGACAGAGCCTTCATGACCTAATCATCTCCCAAAAGTCCCACTTTCTAATTCCATCACCTTGGTGTGTAGGTTTCAAAACATAAATTTTGGAGGGACATGAACATTTAAAGCATAGCAAGATATATAACCTATGTTATATATATAAATGCATAGTACACACTTCTTTTATAGCTCTTAAGAATAAGATTTGTGTCTGGGCGCAGTGGCTCACTCCTGTAATCCCAGCACTTTGGGAGGCTGAGATGGGCGGATCATGAGGTCAAGAGATCAAGAACATCCTGGCTAACACGGTGAAACCCCGTCTCTCCTTAAAATACAAAAACAAACAAACAAACAAAAAAATTAGCCAGGCGTGTTGGCGGGCGCCTGTAATCCCAGCTACTCGGGAGGCTGAGGCAGGATAATGGCATGATCTCGGGAGGCAGAGCTTGCAGTGAGCCAAGATCTTGACACTGCATTCTAGCCTGGGCAAAAGAGCGAGAGTCCCTCTCAAAAAAAAAAAAAAAAAAAAAAATATGATTTGAACTTTTTTCTATAGTAAAGTTACAAAAAATAATAACACTACTCACCATCATGTTTTGAGTTTCAAGTATGTGCTGGACATTTTATATATGTATATATTTTATATATATACACACATATATATGTAATATATGTTTATTTAAATATCAGAAAAATACAGATCATAATATTTTTATTTTATTTTGTTTAATTTATTTTAATTTAAGGTATTACACTTTTAAAAGATAAGTTTAAAATATTTTTGAGCCTTCCTTAAGTCTCTAAACTAATTAAAAAGCCAAGCTGATACTTGAAACTATCAGGAGCTGATTCAAAATCTAGGTTAGTGAGGGAGGCAATGAAGTAAAATACATAAAAGTAATAAAGCCTAAAGAATAGGGATGTGTGAGCACAAGCAAAACAAATTTAAGCTTAAAGATTATTATAAGGGAAATAGTTGGACTGGCATTAAAGCTAAGTAGGAGTTTACTAGGTAGATAAATTTAAAGAGTTGCCTTCCAGATTGAAATATCTTGCAAAAATCTGCATACACATGCATAAGAAATGATCGATATTTATTGTGGGTAAAGGACTTTTTCAGAATCCTTTTCAAATCATATTGTGAGTTTCTGTCTATAAGCAAGTCTGAATTTGAGCCTGAGCCTGTTTTCAGAAATTGAGATGTTTCTGAGTATGCCGAAGGCCTTGTCTATTGCAGTGGACCTAAGAGAAAAACGTGTGCTGTAATAAACAGTATTGCAAGGAAAGAGGGTTTCTGTGGGCTCTATTGGAATTGTGACTTCAGAGATTTTTTTTTTTTTTTATTTAAGTCCTTAGGCTGTGAAACATCTTTTCTTCTCACTTTGTGTCTATTTTCTGTTTTCAGTCTCCTGTTTCCCTTCTGATGTAGTTTGGACTCTGCCCATGGCTCTATTTGTGTATTTGTGTAAGTGTGGGTGAGGATGTGTGAGTGTCTGTGTATGAGTATAAATATGACTTTCGTAGCATAATATAAATATTCAGGACAATCAGAATTGCCTTCAGGAAGCTACAGATTTACTAAGAGATTCAGTTAAAGAAAATGAATGTGAGCTATATGACTGAGGACTAGTTTCTCTTTTAAAAACTTGACTCTTTAAAACATTTGCTGTTCTCCCTAGTTAGATATTTGCTTTAGTTCTGGAAAAGATTGCAATTTGTTCAGACCTCTCATACTGATTAAGCATGATTAATTTTTTAGGACTCTTAAAACTAAATATAGTTATTTACCATGATAGAAACCATAAATACAAGAAAAAAAATGACTGATAGTGACCATAATTAGTAAATATTTCAAGGGATACTGACATTTTTATTAGCCCTCCATATTAAGTGAATAATGTTTTGTGTTCAATGATTAGAAAAGATGAAAAATGCAGGGGACTTTAAAACAGCTATGATATATCTATATGCTAAGATTAAGAGGGTTTTTCTTCTGCCAATCTCCAAAATATGCGTGACATGTACTACTATTGGTATAGAGATGATCTTAAGTATTAAAGACACAGCTTTAAATTACCTTGTATTACATGGGGAGAAAATGATTTTCTTTTCAATTTGGCTTCAATCTTTCTGATTGCATCATGAGAAGATTCTCACTTTGTCACTAAGATCTATTTAACAACCCTCAGTTTTCACTAATCTCCCTTTTTATAAAAGAGAGGTAGGCCTTAGTTGCATAGCCTTCCCCAAGCAAAGGTATTTGGCCAGCAGTTAATAATATGTTTCCATCGTATTTATTTGATAACATCTCTATGGGCAGTCAGTTCTGGTTTCCTATCTACTATAATAATAAAACAATTCTTGAACACATTTAATACGCTTTGAGTATACTTATTTATTACGTAATATAAAGAAAACCTAGAAATTGAGACTACTATTCTCTATATTAAGATTTTTTTTTTCTTTTCCTCTCAGTTTGGTTCTTTAAAAAAAAACCAAAAAACAAAACCTACAATAACAAACAAAAAATCTGTCTTCAAAATTGGAATTGCATCAGGAGCCTCTAGGTTAAGACTACTTCTGACAAGCAGGATATAGAATGACTGTAATTCATACTGATGCCCAACAAATGTGGACGTAGCAGGTCCCCTCTACTTTTTATGAGTTAGGTAAACAGTGAACATCAGGCGCTAACCAGAAGGCCAAAAATAGGCAATAATAGTCACATGGCTTTTTATTTAAACAGAAAGTTAACCAGCCATTCTTTCTTGCTTTTCTATTAAATGTATCTTTTACTGAGTTGATAAAAATTCTTGCTGAAATGTTATGAAATAATTCCCATTGACGGAGTGCTACAGATGCTCTGATAAATTGCCCCTTAGCCCTGTCTTCCTCTGACAACCAAACTACCAATCAGGCATGTAGTGTTACTACCTGTAGTGTACCTCACTTACTAAATACAAAGTGAAGCAAATCCTTGTTTATCTCCCTCTTTGATTCCTTCTTTGAAAATTATGAGAGTTAAAAAGAGAGTAAAGTTACTTTAAAGGACACTAAAATTTTCTCAAGATAATGTGCTTATAGACTTATAAAATGAAAAGAATGGAAAAAGGATTTATTTGAAAAGATTACAGGGAAGGAGAACAAAGGGAAAGAGGTCAAGAAAACCAAAGATTTCTAGGATTAAATGTTTTGAATAAAAGGGCATGGATGCAGATTATGCTCTTTGCTATATAAAAAACACACTAAGGAGCTGTACACAATTTCCAAAGTGTTCGGCTAAGAAATAAATTTGCAGAGTAGCATTGATGATTGAGTGGTACAAGGAAAACTTTGAAATGTATGTGAAGCAGAAAAAAAAATGAGGCAAGTAGAATGACTGGGTTTTCAAGGACTAATAAATGTGTAACATTGAATTAGAGAGAGAGATTTTAAAAAATGAAAAGGGAGATTATATTGGTTGACACATAACCCTGTTTTGAAAATACTTTCAGGGCCACATGACCACCGTGATGAGGAAGCTGCTCAGTTTCATCAGTTTTAATTTCTTGTGCTCATAACCAACGGATTATTTTTGGTGAAATTAAACAAAAATAATAAACCTGAGGGAAAACAGAGACATCTGTGCAACTAATCTTTTCAATATTTGTAATCACTTATATTTATATACTTTTTAAATTAGAGAAAATATTAAAATCTATGTACTTCCAATATGGCAGATACTTTACAAATGTTATTTTATTAAAAACTGGTAATATATTTGAAACATTTGTATTAGGATCTGTGTTTTATAGAGTGGGAAAATTGTGCTCATAAGGATTACCTGACTGTCCATAATCATATCTACTTCTTTCCTACTAAAGGGCCACACATAGCTTTATTATTATATAACGTCAAATCCTATAATAAAAGAGATAGCAATTTGATTATTCTGTGTTTCCTCAACTATATTCCAAAGGTGTAGTTGTATTTTATTTTATTGTATTTATTGTTATTATTACTATTACTATTATTATTAGTTTGTGAGAGTCTTGCTGTGTCGCCCTGGCTGGAGTGTAATGGTGAGATCTCGGCTCACTGCAACCTCTGCCTCCCGGGTTCAAGTGATTCTTCTGCCTCAGCCTCCCAGGTTGCTTAGATTATAGGTGCGCACCACCATGCCCAGCTAATTTTTATGTTTTTAGTAGAGACGGAGTTTCACCATATTGGCCAGACTGGTCTCGAAACCCTGACCTCAAGCGATCCGCCCACCTCGGCCTCCCAAAGTGCTGGGATTACAGTCATGAGCCACTGCACTTGACTGTAGTTGGATTTTTACTTCCAGCTATAACAGATCAACTGAAACCCGATTTATCCTTTCATCAAAAACTATGATAAAATTGGACAAAATATATCAGGTAACAGTTTTTAGGCCCTGACCAACAGTCCACTCATGCTTATAATACTGAAAAGAAGAGAAACACATGAGGGCAGTGCCATGATATCAAGACGTTTCTACCTGGAGACATTTTTATGCAAATGTTCATGAAGATGAAATCCAATCAGAACTGTGGTTTCACTGAGCAGAGAATACAAATACTGGAGTTGCAGACTGCTAAATTGACAAGAATTTTAAAGACAGTTGTTCTGAAAAGGAAGAATTGTGTGGTATAAGGGAGTCTGAAAGAAGATTCACCACAGGTGTTTAACCAAGGTCTTGTCAACTTATGGTCACACTTTACAAGATTACCTGCTACAAAACTAAAAGATGAATGGGGCTAGGAAAGATTGTGTAGTATGGTGAAACATTAGATTTATGATCCATCCAGAGTGAAGAAACCTCACTGAGTCCTTGGTGAGATCCCAGAAGGGGCAAGCCTTTAGAGCAAATAAAGCACCTAGAGTAATTACCACAATCTAAGTCCAATATATAAAGCAAAATAGGCCTTCCCTAACAAGGAATAAAATGAAGTTTGACAGAACCAGAAAGATCCAACAGGAATTTCTTTTCAGTGTGTGAGAGGAGGTAGCCAGGCAGATATGAGCAAGGCAGGAGCGCGCCCCTGCCAAGGAATATCAGACGACCATCAGGTGATGGTCAGGAAATTGTTAAACTCTCTCTCTAAACTAATAGTCACAGCTGGTGCCAGGAAAAGGCATGCTCCCAACAAATAGAAAACACCTGAAGCTGGTGATCAGCCGGTTCCTAGAGAGATCTCAGGAGTTGAGTGGGCTCAAGCATGTGGACTGAGAGGCAAAATGGCAGTTTAACTGGTAAATTACCTTCCTCTAGGAACACTTGCCTGGTAAGTGAAAAAATACCTCTAATAAGCATGCACACAGCTTCAGTAGACACACTGCTCATGCATCACTGCACGTGAGGACAGCCTGCCCCATGGTAAAATCAAGGGAGCCTAAGACCATGCAATGCCTAGGTTTTCCTCTGCTTTTTCAACTGCATTTGGCTCTTTCCCCAAAACCTGCACTGCCTACCCTCCTGTTTGTTTCTGTATGTAACCCGAAATGGGCTTGCACACTGCTGGACACTACCTCATGGGCACGTGTGCCTTTTCTCTGCTTTCACTTTGCATACCAGGTTACTTCCTTGTCTGCCTTAAACACACATTCACTGTTTGTTATCCGTGCACCTGTGGCACTTGCTGCTTTGCATGGCAGCAAAGAAATGGGCTCCCTTGCAGATGTCTGTTGGCTCATTACCAGGACAGACGCTAATCAGAAGCCCAATTCTGCCAGCTCCTTATGACTTACAATAAGCTTTTCATCTCTGTTACGCTCCAGGGTTGAATTTTCTGATGGGTTTTGAAGCATTTTGTCTGTCTGCATGAGACCTCATTCTGTGGCCCTTTAAGCAACCATCAACTAGTTGTTTTTTTGTTGTTGTTTTTTTTTTTTTTTTTTTTGAATTAGCATCCCTTTGTGAGGAAGAAAATTTGTTCCTTTGCTATTTGTGAACCCTTATCCAAGGCCCTGAGTGTTCCAGAGGTTCGTCCTTTATGTCAAGAAGGCAAATAAACATTGCACTTTCAAATAAAAGGGTTGCCATTTTTTGAGAGCATATGAAGGCTTTCCAAATATTCCCCTCACTTCCTCCCACTTCCTTCTACAGCAGGGAGATTTTCCTGTCTGTTTAAGCATTTGTTCTGCATGTTACCCCAGGAGAAAGAGGAAGCCAAAATAGAAATTTTTCTCTTTTTCTCGAATCACTTCCAAGCCCTTCTCAATATGCATCAAGACCTTCAAGGTCATATTCGAAGGGAGAGAAGTCCAGTTTCTTGTGGCAGTTAGCTGAAAAACAGGCTTCTCATCTACTTAGAGAACATGAGATGTGGTAATCTGAGAAAAGAGGTAATCATTTTGTTGCTAGAATGCTTCAAGCGAGAGTCACTCTAAGTCCTGGAGACAAGGATGTAGGCTGGCCCAAGGCCACAGGACAAGAGACAAAAGTATGCTTTGGACAGAGATGAAGGCTGATCCTAGGCTACAGGCACAGAATAGATTACTATCAGAACAGAGATGCAGGCAAGGTTGGGGTACCTGGTAGGACCGGTTCATTCTCAAACCCCCAGGATGAATAGGGGGCTCCCTGTTTACTCCACTATCACCTCTTTTTCTCTAGCAGGTAATCTTGATGAGATAGGAGCAAACTTAAGGGTGCCTAATGAGATTGGTTCATTCCAGAACCCTAAGGGTGAATGGGGACACCCTGTTCAGGAAAGAATAACAGGGAAATAAGAGGGGACACCTTCTCTTTTCTTTTTATTTCTCCTCTGTTCTGTCTTCACAGGTGAGCAATCACATCTTCATACCACACAACGTACCCCTTTGATGCATCCTCAAAAACTTGCAAAAGTTCAGTTTCCTGAAACTTTTTTTATTTTTATTTTTATTTTTTGAGACAGAGTCTCACTCTGTCACCCAGGCTGGAGTGCAGTGGTGAGATCTCGGCTCACTGCAAGCTCCGCCTCCCAGGTTCATGCCATTCTCCTGCCTCAGCCTCCCAAGTATCTGGGACCACAGGTGCCCGCCACCACGCCCGGCTAATTTTTTGTATTTTTAGTAGAGACGGGGTTTCACTGTGTTAGCCAGGATGGTCTCGATCTCCTGACCTCGTGATTTGCCCGCCTCGGCCTCCCAAAGTGCTGGGATTACAGGCGTGAGCCACTGCGCCCGGCCAGTTTCCTGCAACTTTAAAACAAAAAGCTAGGATTTCTTTGTAATACAGTTTGGCCTAAAAATGAACTGGGAGAAAATTACAAAAGTCAGTCTCAGAACCCAGTGCCCCTATACAGGAAATTCTCAAATTAAGCTCCTCAGTTATTTAACTGAGATCGGGACAAGGAGGGCAGGGCTAAGGAGAAAGAGAAACATAGGGACAAGAGGCAGACTCCCTGACTGGCTGCTTTACAAGATTGCCAGCACCCTCCAGGTTGCCCTGAGAACACTCCTTCAGGTAACAGCCATTAGTATGGGAAGCCAGGCCACTGGAGGACAAACTGTCCCAATGGGATAAATGGCAAAAAGCCCTGCACAGCTTGCCCCCTCTGCTACAAGCACAGCAATTGGAAGTGGGACTGCCCCGAGGGTTGAAGGCCCCTGGGATAGAATCACAACTCCTAATGGCCTTGAGCTGAAGGGACTTCCTGCTTTGGCTTGCTTCTAAATCAAACACTGCCATTAACAGGAGAAAACCAAGGGCAACCCTGGAGGTGGAAAGTAAAATTATACATTTCCCTTTTTAGGTTAAGAGCTGCCTATTCTGTGCTAATCTCCTTCTCTAAGCAGCTTTCCTCCAAATCATGTCTGGTGATTGGGGCAAATGTCACCTTCTAACTCCAAAAAAAAAAAAAAAAAAAAAAAAAAAATCACACTCTTTTATACTGCTGAGGGGACCAAATACCATTCTCCTACCAGTCCCTGGTAATGCCTAAATACCCTACAACACTTTGGGATGGGTGTCTGCTTAATATTACTCAACCTCTGAATTCATCTTTCCCTAATATAACCCTATTTCTCCTGGGAAAGTTACTTAAGTCTTTAACCAATAACTTCAAACTGGAGAGTCCTACCTCAGGGGTTTAAAAATAGTTCACACATATTCAGACAAGCCCTAGCGATAAAATCTAACTGAGCAATCTCTTGATGGGGGATAATTTCTGCAGTATGCAGATAACTTATCCTTATCTACTCCCCCTTCACAGTACTCACATAGCAACAAACCATAACTTTCTAAATTAATTCTATAATTACTTTTGTATAATTCAAAGGTAATAAAGGTAAAAAGGTATTTTTGATAAGAAAGGTTACCAAAAAGAGACTTTATACAGAAAAACATCTTACTTGGTAAATTCCTGTCCTAAAGTAAGTAAAATAAACAGTTGTTTGAAAAGAGAGATGTTTAAGACAAGTCAGAATGTTCAAGCATGCAACAAAGCATCTACATTGTGAAAATATTAATGAAAGGGAATTTATTAAAAAGTGTTGTACAATTTTGATTCCAAGTCAAAAGCCGAACAGTGCACTTGGTTCTCTCATGTCACCTGCTTGGGCCTCTTCAAAGTGAACTTTACTTCCTTTTGTCCTTACTGTAAAAGTTTGTAATAAATTTTCCCTCATTCTTTAAAACTTGCCTTGGGCTCTGACTCTGCCTTATGTCCCTCAGAGGAATTATTTTCTTTGAGGAGGCAAGAATCAAGTGCTGCAGAGGCTTATGGATTTGCCACTACTTACAAATGTACATAAAATATTCTGGGCCATAAAGTAAGTCTCAATGACTTTGAAATTATTAAAATCTTACAGAATGTGGTCTCTGACCAAAACTGAATTAAACTGGAAATCAATAAAGATATATAAAAAATCACTACATATATGAAAATTCAACAACACATTAATTAACCCATTGATCAAAGGGCAAATTAGAAAATATTTGAAGCCAAACAAATATAATTGTGGAGTCAAACAAAACAGTAACTTGAAAGAAATTTACAGCTTCAAACGTTTGTTATAAAAAGTACAAAAATTTAAAATAAGTGATTTGTTTTTACGTATTTATTTTCTATCCTAAAGTAAGTAAAATAAACAGTTGTTTGAAAAGAAAGATGTTTAGGACAAGTCAGAAAGTCCAAGCCTATCATAGATGGTCTATATCATGAACATATTCATAAAAGGGAATTTACTAAAAAATGTTGTATGATTTTGACCCCACGTCAAAGACCAAACGTAAGGAGATGACAAAATAAGGTCAAATTAGACACAAACAATGTATATAGAAGTAAATGATAAAGATAAGAGATGAACTCAATAAAATAGAAAATGAATAATAGAGAAAATTAAAGTAGTCTAAGTCAGTCATTTGAAAAGATTAATAAAATTGCTAAAAATTTAATATTAATCAAAAGAAAGGAGAAAATATATTTTGAATTTCAGGAATGAATGAAGTGATATCATTGCAGATTTCATATGTATTATAAATAAAAAGAAAATATTTAAGCAACTTTATGCCAGTAAATTAGACTCAACTTATACAAGAAATATAAATATAAGTTATCGACCATCTAAATTTATAATAGGAACTTCACAAAAGCATGCATTTCAATAACCAAATGCATGTGAAGAGGGGCTCAATATCAGATATATGCAAATTAAACCAGGTGATACCACTTTACTGTCTCTAGAATTACTATGATTAAAGAGATTATCAACATAAAATGTTGGTGACCATATGGAACAACTGTAAATTTCAGATATTTCTGATGGGTGTGTAATATGGTACAACCACTTTGGAAAATAGTAGTTTCTTGTAAGTTAGATAAATATCAATGGTCTAGCAATTCCTCTCCTAGGACTTTACCCAAAGCTAACAGAAACATAGGTTCGAAAGATACTTGTTCAAAACTGTAGCAACTATTTATTCACCTCTATTTATAAGTGACAAAATCTATACATTTTAATGGGAAATTGGGTAAATAAACTTTTTAAATTTAGAATAATATACCAGTTAGCAATAATAAAGGAAGTACTACTGATTTTGAAACGGCCTCTGCAAATTTATGACAGTAAAAGAAATATGACATAGTTGACTGCATCTTGAGGCCAACCTCCAAGATATCCTTGTTCATTACTGGGCATAGGCTGAGCTAAATTTTAGATAATTTAGTTTATAGTTTAACCTGAAACAAAGGATGATAATAGCCCTTCCCAAATTTCATTGTAAATTTCATTAAAATTTCATTGTAAAACTAATGAAAGGCCACAAGGTTAGGGTTATGAGAGGGATCTGAATTCTGATAAAATGTAGGCTTTGTTAAATGATAACCAGCCATTGTTCCAGAAGTCATGAGATTTGTAACTTCCCCCGTTAATGCTGTAGATAACACTATTGTAGAACCTAAGATTGGCATTTTCAGATGTCTTTTCAGACTTTTGCATTTTTGACCACTGGCTGATTCCACAGACCCAGGACTGACTCAGCTGGCTCAGTGGCCCACCTAGAGTCTGAGGCAGCACACAAGGACTGTTTTTTACACCCCTATAATTTCATCCTCAACCAATCAACATTCCCTATTCCCTAGTCACATGCCCAACAAACTGTCCTTTAAAAACCCTAACCTCAGAGCCTTTAGAGAGATTGATTTGAGAAGTAAATCTGTCTTCCCCGTGACCAGCCTTATGTCAAGTAAACTCTTTTGTTACTACAATGTCATGATCTCAGTGAATTAATTATTTCTGTGCAGTGGGCAGGGAAGGAAACATCAGGCAATTACAATTTTGCAAACAACATAGATGGATCTCTAAAACATCATGCTGAGTGAAAGAAGTCAGACACAAAAAATTTTACTCATGTGAAATTTAAGAACTGACTAATTTATGTTGAGACAATGCATAACATTTGTTACTTACAGGAGGAATGCTTATAGAAGAGACAAGAGGGGTAAAGGGAATTTTCTGAAAAAGTGAAAATAATCTCTGTCTTTTTGGGAGTTGGGTTTGAGAATGGAAATCTCTGTTAAAACTTGTCAAATTTTTCACTTAATATCCCTGCATTCCATTCTGTAAAATTTACCTCATTTAAAAATATATACACACCTATGTATTTATACATATGGCAAAAATTAAGAAAAAAGATATTTACATACACAAATATTTGATAATTTTCAATTACTCAATTTTCAAATGGTGAAAATGACACCCAGGAGATATGATTTCTAGCCCAGATTTTGATCATTATTAGAAAAAAATTTTACATGTCTATATACATGTAAGTATCCTATACATATATTTTTATGCACAGGAACACACATGCTTACAGTCACCAACTTGCAACAGTTTGACTTACCATTTTTCAGTTTTTTGCTGGTACAAAGATGATATGCATTCAGTAGAAACTATACCTTAAATTTCAAATTTTGATCTTTTCCTAGGCTAGTGGTACTCTATTCTCTTGGAGAGTACTCTCTAAAATAATGATTAAAAGTGTAGTGTAATAAGTGAATTAACCAGTGTCACAGTAGTTTTAGTATTATCATCAAATAGTGTGTACTGTACATCATTGTATGTGCTATGTTTTTATGTGATTGGCGTACAGAAAGTTTGTTTACACCAGCATCACTATAAACATGTGAGTAATGTATTGTGTGATAAAACATTAATACAGCTGTGATTTCACTAAGTGTCAAGGATTTTTGAGATCCATTATAATTTCATGAGCCCATAGTCATATATGTGGTCTATTGTTTACCAAAACATCATTTTGTGGCACATGACTATATATTTTTTTTTTGCTTAATCTTTCTAAAAATCTAATATAATTTGTTTCTGAGATATGCATACAACAAACGAGTTAGATTGTGTTTTTTTTTAAGAAAGTAAACCTTAAAAAGAAAATACTAAAATATTTTTGCTCTGTTCATATTTGTATAGTAAATATATAGTAGGACATTAAGCTCTTAGCACTATACGTTCCCATAGTGATATGTAAAATGAAATATATATACACATACACCTATACATGCATATATATTTCAGCTATAGTTAAGAAAAAACAAGTAATGAAATTTAGATAACCTAACTTCTGTATGTGGTTTTAAAATACACACACACACACACAGTAGGGAGAATATTTTTATTTAAAAAAATACAATTAAAAATAAATAAATAAATCCATGTAAAATTTGAAACCACTTTGATATAGTAAAGTATAGGTAAAATTAATGAGATTCGTTTCTGCCAAATACTATGCAACAAGAAAAAATACTATAAGAAGATGAGACATTTTAAAGAATTATTTAGGTATAATAGGCATAAGTGGTAGAACTGATGGCAAAACAGGATAGAGGTTTTTTCCTCTACTCTGGAAAGTACCGGAAAACATATATATGTTATAAATGAATAGTTCATATATAATTTTTAATATACATACTGTCAGGGTTCTCCAGATGAATAGAACAAATAGGATATAGGTAAACATGAAAGAGAGTTTATTACGGAGAACTGACTCACACAATCACAAGGTAAAGTCCCACGATAGGCCATCTGCAAGTTGAGGAGCAAGGATGCCAGTAGTGGGTCAGTCCCAGTCCCAAGACCTCAAAAGTAGGGAAGCCGACAGTGCAGCCTACAGTCTGTGTCCAAAGGCCCGAGAGCCCCTAGAAAACCACCAGTGTAAGTCCAAGAGTCCAAAATCTGAAGAATTTGGAATGTGATGTTCCAGGGTGGGAAGCACCCAGCACGGGAGAAAGATGAAGGTTGGAAGACTCAGCAAGTTCTTCCACCTTCTTCTGCCTGCTTTATTCTGGCTGCCCTGGCAACTGATTAGATGGTGCCCACCCAGATTGAAGGCGGGTATGTCTCTCCCAGTCCACTCACTCCAATGTTAATCTTCTTTGGCAACACCCTCACAGACACATCCAGAAACAATACTTTGCATCCTCAATCCAATAGGCTCAACACTCAGTGTTAACCATCACAGATCCAGCCCTTGTCAACTTGAACCCATACACATCTCCTGAAATCATACATAATCTTCAAATAAAGAAGTAATAAAGTCATTTCTTCTAGCATGGTACAGCTGTCCTTCATACAACTGGAAGCACACTAATCTTTAACTTAAATGATATTACATAAAGTTAACAATACTTAAATGCTGACATGAAGTTAATAAATCTTATGTCACATAATAAAGGAAAAAGATATGAAATAAAATGAAGATATTTTCTTAGTGCAAGAGTATACATGAGCAAACATATTCTTAACAAAATAAGAAGAAATATTCTTGACAATTACAGTTCTCATTTCTGCAACTGGTCACATGGTCATAGCTAGTATTGATGACTACCTTCTTTTACTATCCATTCTGTATTCCCTTTGTCTTCAGCAACTGCCTCAATGGGTAATGGTTTTTCACTTGGTAGAGTGACCCAAACCTCCATTTCCTAAGGGTATGAGCGATTTGTAGTCCTGCCTGGATTGGGTTATTGTAGTTTCCCATTGACCTTAATTACAGGGGCATGGTAATAGTAAGAGACACCCTAAGGGATTTCCTATATTCCAGACATACTCTTTCTTACCTCCATTGTGGAGTAGTAGACTGATTTCTTCTTGATAGTCCAGGTCAGTCACCCCAGCAAACGCTGTTACTCTCTTCTTAGCCTATTGTCTTAGAGGTAGGAGGAGCAAAAAGTAACCAAGTGACAATCTTAACTTCCAGTTTAATGAAACCATTTTTGTGTCTCCTGGTGACAGCATTCCTCCTTTAGGAACTAAGACCTGTAGGCCAGAAGAACATAATGTCACTAGAAGAGAAAGCAAGAATTTTGCTAGTGGGTCACTGGGGGTGATGGTAAGTGGTGCCACTTCAACTTCCACCCCTTGATTCCAGGGCCCATGAGTCCTGGATATGGGAGAAACAGAACCATGTATTATGTGCTGATTCAGAGCATATACAGATTCCTGGAGAACTTTGCCCTAGCCCTACAAAATATTGTCACCTAGTGGACATTGTAATTGTGACTTCAAACGGCTATTCCATTGTTCTGTCAATCCAGCTGCTTCAGGATGATGGGGAACATGGTAAGATCAGTGAATTCCATGAGCATGAGCCCACTACCGCACTTCTTCAGCTGTAGAGTGAGTGCCTTGGTTATAGGCAATGCTGCGTGGAATACCATGATAGCAGATAAGGCATTCCATGAATGCATGGATGGTCTTCTTGTCAGAAACAGTGTGTTCAGGATAGGCAAACCCATACCCAGAGTAACTGCCTATTCCAATGATGACACACTACTGCCCTTTCCATGATACAAAGGTCCAATATAATGAACTTGCCATGATAGGCCATCTGAAAGTTATGGAGCAAGGAAGCCAGTAGTGAGTCAGTTTGAGTCCCAAGGCCTCAAAAGTAGGGGAGCCGACAGTGCTGCCTACAGTCTGTTGCCAAAAACCCGAGAGCCCCTGGCAAACCACTAGTGTAAGTTCAAGAGTTTAAAAACTGAAGAACTTGGAGTCTAGTGTTCCGGGGCAGGAAGCATCCAGCACGGGAGAAAGATGAAGGCTGGAAGACTCAGCAAGTTCTTCTTCCACCTTCTTCTACCTGCTTTGTTTTAGCAACTCTGGTACCTGATCAGATGGTGTTCACCCAGATTGAGGGTGGGTCTGCATCTCCCAGTCCACTGACTCCAATTTTAATCTCCTTTGACAACACCCTCCCAGACACATCAAGAAACAACAGTTTGAAATCCAATCAAGTTGGATTGAATTCAATCCAATCAAGTTGACATTCAATACTAACCACCATACATATAAACTATATTTTATACAGGGATATCCAATCTTTTGGTTTCCCTGTGCCATATTGAAAGAAGGATTGTCTTGGGCCACACATAAAATACAATAACACTAATGATGTTATTAACACTAATGAGCTAATAATAAATAAATAAAAAGCATAAATATTGTAATGTTTTCAGGAAGTTTAAGAGTTTGTGTTGGGCCACAATTTACACACATAAATTCACCCAAGTTGTTCTCCAACTTATCTTTAAAAAGTACAAATTTCCATTTTAAAGTAAATGGACTGGCAACCTTAAGTATTTGTGTTTGTGATTCATATTGTAAAAGATATCTATTTTCCACTACGGTATAATTTTAAAATATATTTTAATTGGAGTATTTTAACCATAGCATATTTACCATAAAATATATTTAAAATATATTTTCACTGGAGTATATTAACTATAGTATATTTAACTGACCAGATATGATCCATATGCTAGTATCAGTTAAATCTGAGTTGAGTTTTAGTGTTTTTTTTGTTTTTTTTTTTTTTAATATGGGTGTCTATGTTTGCTTTTGTTTTTATAATGAGCATGAATCGTTCATCTTGAGAGTGTTGGGAAACTGTTATTAAAAATAATTTTTCCCCGACCCCAAACACCTTTCCACAAATGTAGTAGAGAAAGAAAACAGTTTTATTGTTGAGTAAGCATTCAAGCAGGATATAGTGTGCATCACAAGCCATCTCCTAAGAAATTCTCTTAATTTTCACTCTTTTATATGACCAGACAGTTACAACATCACCATATATATATATATATATATATATATATATATATATATATATTTGTTTGTTTGTTTGAAACGGAGTCTCCCTCTGTCGCCCAGGCTGGAGTGCAGTGGCACGATCTCGGCTCACTGCAAGCTCCGCCTCCTGGGTTCACGCCATTCTCCCGCCTCAGCCTCCCCAGCAACTGGGACTACAGGCGCACGCCGCCACGTCTAGCTAATTTTTTGTATTTTTGGTAGAGACGGGTTTTCACCGTGTTAGCCAGGACAGTCTCCATCTCCTGACCTTGTAATCCACCTGTCTCGGCCCCCAAAGTGCTGGGATTACAGGCGTGAGCCACCGCTCTTGGCCCATAGATATTCTTAAGGTGAACAAAAACTGGTTCTCAAGTGGAGAACTTGACAGCACCGTTTGTCACACATAATTTATTCTAGATTCACCTGGTAATTAAAGTGACCATTTGTGCTAGCTGATTGGCTTTATCCAGAGGAAAAACAAACTTCTGATATCTTTATGAGGAGGTAGTTGTGCAACTTGGATGAAGGGGTGCACTGAAGTTAAACTCTGACCTTTCCACAGAGACTAGGCCTAGAGGCCCTATCTCCCTTGTTTACATACTGAATGAATGGTTCCTGAATCTTCAAGAAAGGCATTCTTAAATCACAAAAGGGCTGTCTAGTTTTCAAACAAACAACAAAAAAAATATGTACATATTTTAAAGAGAGGAGAAAGTACTTATAATTTTCTTAAAGTAAATGCTGGAAGATAAGAGGAGAGAAGTCTCTTCTCTTATTTTCAATAGAGACAAGTAAGCCTCTTATGTTAAGTTTAATTTGTCCCTAAAAGAGGTAAAACACAATAACTTTTAAGCTTCAATAAAATATATTTTGTCATTTGTTAAACACCTGTATGCCAATGAATACCTTTGTTTAAAAAAAAGGAGCTTACAGTTTCATAGTAAAGGGTGGGTGGGTGGGTAGGAGACATTGCACAAATAATAGTAATACTTCCTCAAATGCACTACATATATGAAAGTGAGAGTCAGGGCATAAAAGATAGATTATTTCTGCTTAACTTTTAAGAGGCAAGGTCAAGGTAATCTTACCGAGGACTTTTTGGGGGTAATATATAAACTGAGCCCTAAAAATGTCCAGGATTTGTCATTTGGACATGGAAGAGAATTTTTTTCCTTCAGGTAAGGGGCAGGTGCAAAGTCACTAAATCAAGGCTCAGTATGATGTGATTTTAACAACGCCAGTGTACAAAAGATAGAACAGGAAATTGATTAGTAAGGCCCAAATCAGAAAGTGCTTTACATAAAAATGCTATTAATTTGATGCACAGTTATTTAGAAAACAGGAATCTATTGAATGTTTTAAAGCAGGGTAGCGACATGAATAGATTTTCATTTTGAATAACTGTTAATGTAAGGAATCTCTTCTGAGAAAAATACAATCCCAAGGTTTGCATTTTATCTTTTCTTAACTACTCAGACGAGGAAGTCAACTTCCCTGCTAGGTCCTACAGGCTCTCCAACTTGTCTTTAAAAAACCAAAAATTCCCATATTAAAGTAAATCGACCAGCAACCTTAAATATTTGTGTTTGTGACTCATGTTATAAAATACATATACTCTGCACTATGGTATATTTTTAAAATATATTTTAGTTGGAACTTTTATTTTTGAGATTACTAAGATCAATTGAGGTGTTTTATTCAGACTATAGCCATCTACATTTCTGGCTTTCTTTGTCATCCTTTGTCAACCTGAAATAACAGAAAGGATCAGAATCCACTTTTAAAAAGTTTATTCAACTGAAAAACTGTGAATAGCTATCTGATAAATATGAACTCAAGGGAAATGGTGTCAGTACTCCGAAGTTAAAAGTTAAGGTCTTGCTTATGTAGGCGGAAAACAAAACAACTTAGTAGGATTGTAACCTTTTCTATACAAGGTTTATGAGTTACAATAATTTTATGAGTTACAATAATTTATGAGTTTACAATAATTTAATTTGAGTTCATGAGTTACAATAATTTAATTAGTGACAGATTGTTTTCTTTTTCATACAGATGATTTTCTTTTGTTGACAGTTTGTTTTAATTTCCTTTCCAACTTAAAAGAGTGTACTTAGCATTCCATTTTCGACAATATGAGAATGTTAAGAGGAAAGTTAATCTATAATGAAGATTAACACGAAGAGAAAAGGGGTCTCCACTGGTGCTCTTTAGTTATTTACAACATTTTACAAAACAATGTAAGTAAGGAAGAAGGTGAATCTAGTCAGAGAAACAAAGCTTTTAGCTACCTAGATTAGAGCTGCTGTCACGTGACTCAGTTCTCATAATCACATTCCCTTGAAACTCAAAATATTTTATAGTTTCAACAACTTAGATTTTGAATTACTTATTTTCACACCTTCCAAATATAGTCTGACTTCTCAAGGGCTTCTTATTATGAGGTTTCTTGACTTTCCCTCCTGTATTACTTACCTTGATTTTATTCTGCCTGCTATCCTTATTTGTACCACAGAAGCTGATCTTTAGTAATGTTTAATCCAAAATATATTTGTATTCATCACTGTTCTTCATGTCTTAACAGTAGTTGGGCAAGTTAACCTTTATTTGTTTGAGACACATTTTTGCCATTGATATTTATAATACTATTGTCCAACATTTTAGTCTCTATTTTTCATTCTCTACTGGTGGCCTATTTCTCTGCCTTTTTGTAAAATGGAAGTATTACTCAGTGTTTTGTTTTGATTTGTTTTTCCTTTTTGCTTTCTATCATATAACTTCTATCTGAACCATGTCCTGCATTCTAATGCCTACCATCTACATGCTATTGATTCAAATTGCTACACTGAGAAGCTTTACTCAACTGTTTCTTTTTTACTCAAGTGTTTTTTGAATATCCCAAACTCTACCCACCAGAACCTCTCTAAAATTGTCCTCCACTTGTATATTCCATATCTCAAACCAGAAACCTGAAGATATTTCATTGCATTTTTTTTGTCACAGTCAAAACAAATAAATAAATAAAATTTTTAAAAAACTAATTCCTATAGTCTAACTTTGTGAACACTTAAAAGGCTGCTGCTTTCTCTTCATTTTACTGTCACAAGCCAAGTTCAAAATATCATCTTGGCTATACCAAAAAAACCTCAAAAATTGTCTTCCTATCTGCCATGCCTACTGTATACACAGACATTTCCAAATAAACTAAAATTAAAGTCATTATTTTTAAAGACAATTTTATTTAGTTTGATTTTAAGACATTCTAATTATTTTCGGGTCCGTACTTATATTGCTTTCTATGCTTGGTACACTCATTTTCCCCTATTTTCACCACCACTTCTGTTCTTTGTTTGGGGGGGTAATTCTGAGTAGTTATTCACTAAAAATATATACAGTAGGTTGAGCCTGGTGTGCTCATGCCTGTAATCCCAGTAGTTTGGGTGGCCAAAGTGGGAGGATCATTGGAGTCCAGGAGTTCAAGGCCAGCCTGGGCAACACAGCAAGACTCCATCTCTACAAAATAAAAATATTAGAAAAAAAGATTAGAAAAAAAAAAAAAACGTATATATGGTTTCATGCCCAGTGTTTCTCTAATCTTCTAGGACTTTACATAAGCTACTGAAACACCCTTCATTTACTACAACTACTCTTATACTGCTTAGTAGCTAGCTATATTTTGTGATACTTACTAGAAGTCAAATGAGTGCAGGAAATACACCTATCACTTATCTACCTCAGCCATATATTACTTCCCTAGTGCATACTAGTGTCTGCCTGGCAGAACCTGAAAAGCATTTCTGATTCATAGTAAATATTCAAGATAGTAAATGGTTAAAAGGGAGTATCAGGTTTTGTTCTTTAGTTACAGTTCTATAGGGAAATTCATGAGCTTTGGTACATGATAGTTCACCAGCCTATCACTGAGAAGTGTAACATAGGGAAAAAATGACATTGAAGTATGTACTCAGGAGGATAGACTTTGATGGACAGAAGAGAGGTGGCTAGAGGAAAGTGAAAACTGTTTAAAGAAAGGGGAGTTTGCCATATGTTCAAGATCATGACATTACATGCATACTTTTGAAAGATAATATGCTTTTTAGATGCCCATTTTCGACCTCTGCTTCACACATTCGTCTCAGATATTTCTCCCTGTTTATTTTGCGCTGTCTCAGATTAACATAACATCTTTTAAAATAGGCCATGATGGACAAAACTGCTGAAAAGGTTTGGGTACTTAATAGTAACCTTCTGAAGTAGGATGATTTAAAAAAAATTAATCTCTATTTTATGGATGAGCAAAGTGAACTTCAGAGGTTAAAACACAGGTCACATAGTTAGTAGGAATAAAACTTCTGACTTGAAACCAATTGTGCACTTTACTGCCACCAACTTCGAATCTTTAGTTTTCAAAAGCAAGCATTATCTTACTATCTTTCCTAGTCTACAATTAAATTTCATCTTAAAACTGAGACTTTTAAGACCATGTGAACCTATCACATATTCATTTATTTTTAGCTGCTGTATTTTAAATATCAATTTTGTTTAATTAGAATTGGAGTGTGTATGTTTTATTATTTTTTAAAGCTGATTTTATTTCTAATTTGAAGGTCATTTGTAGACTATCTTATATAATTATATCTTATATAATTATCTCAAAAATGTATTAATGAGGAACTGATACTATATTGGGATATAAAATTTAGGAAGTGTGTCTAATGAATGAAGAGGAAAATTTAAAAATTCTAAGTGCCTAAGACTTACAATAAGTATGACATTACATAACAACAGGAAAAATATTTCTGCTTTATACTAATATTCCCATTAAATTAAGTATTTAAAATGTAAAAATTGGAAGTCAAAAAAGTACAAAAGAAAACATGAAGCTATGTGCTTATATAAATTTACATGTAGTTATGTTCTGTATGAATAGTATATTGTTTCTAGATAGGAAGACTCTTTTCTGCCCAGAAACCATAAATTGAAGCACAAAACCTAATATTTTCTCTGAGGCAAAATTATATTTTATAAATAAAGCTGAAACTAAAGTAAAAACATGAGGAATATTCAGGGTATTTGTAAAATTTACCAAAGTTAAAGGACTGCGATATTATAAAAATAACAACAAACTACTTAAAAACATAGACAGGATATGGTTCTACAATGTAGAGAAAAGTAAATTCAAGGAGTTCTCGGATAGAAAGATGCAGAATATAATTTATAAACTAAAGTAAAAACGTGAGGAATATTCAGGGTATTTGTAAATGTACGCTTTGTAAGCTTTCACAAACTATTCTGTGTGAAAGAACATTAAGTATGTCAATGCTTGTAATGACAAATGATTGAATTTAATGTTAATATAAATATATTATTAAATAATAAAGTATTACATAAATTATAGAACTTTAATATTTAGTAACTGTTCAACTAATTAGAAGGATGAGACTTCTCTTTCTCTTTCTTCCTCCATAATTATATGGAAAGAATATCAAATATATATGATTAAGTATGTTAAAAGAAAAACTTTAGATAGATTAAACTTAACAGAGTTTATTTGAGCAAAGAACCATTCATGAATTGGGTGGCATTCAGAACAAGAAGAGGTTCAGAGAGCTTGGCAGAGCAGTATGAGCAGCAAGCCTGTATAGGCCAAACACAGAAGCAAAGTAGAGAAATTATCTGATTGGCCACAACTAGGCACTCGCTTTATTTAGTCATGGTGTCACGAGGCATATGTCTTATTGTGCATGGCGTGATGAGTTTGCTGCCTGTGATTGAAAGCTCTGAGGGCTTTAATGATGATTACTCTGCAAGCCAACAGGATTATCTGGTTCATGTCCTTATCTGTCTTCAGTTGATGTTGTGATATCTTACTCTACTGAGTTGTTCCTCAGCTGTGCCAGAGAAAGTGATGGACAATCTTTGCGAGCAAAGAGGACCACTCTATTTGACCCATTCACTTACTTCTTGCCTGTTCTACCACTGGTGTGCTGTAGAAAGAGGGGTGCAGTCAATTACAAGTCATCACATACAGCTTCTTAATATGTTAAATAGAAGACTTGTTTAAAAAAAAAAAACTTGTTTTATATTTGTGCTACAAAATCCTGAATAGTTAATTTATCATTATTAGAAAATAAATTATGGGTTCTTCATATTTTTCTTAATATTCTGAATAAGACTCGTGTTTGTGATCATCATGAAGGGAGCACAGTAACAGCCTGTCATAGAGTAAATGGCAACCAGTATTCACAGGTGGCATGAGGGATAATGCAGAGGCCTAAGTAATGATGTAACAGCATTGAATAAATGATACGAGGAAACTGCAGATGCAAGATGTTCTGCATTACTTTAATGGAAAAAGACTTTAAAGAGCCATGTATTGTATGTAATAACAGTGCTACATTTTCTCTAAGTGTAAGATAGTAAATTAGCCAATATTGACCATTTGACAATAGGCATCACTAAATTAGATAATAATTAAACATTTTTAATAATTATTTTAAATCTTCAAAGATAAATCACTATTACCTGATGTAAACCTATAAATTTTGAAATATTTAAAAATACATTTAATAAAAAAATATGTCGCTGTGGCTCCACATATTCTAGTGGTGGCCGTGGCAGGGGAGCCAGATATGTAGAGTAAAAGTAGAAAGTAAATTTTTAACTCTACATCTTTTATACATTTTTTTCTCCCATGGATATGTATTTGTTATCCAAACATTAAATAAACATATAATTATTGTGAAAAAAATCATTGAAAATAGTTTGGCTATATATTAATAATAATACTACAAACATTTTTATTTTAAAGGTCATCTTGATTTTAGACGTGAAAAACGTTTTAAAACTGTTGGCATTGATAATTTTCTGAAAAACGTTATGAAAGCTGATCCACAAAAAAGAGAATAATATGTCAGCAAACATAATAAATTGGAGCATTGACAATAAATTTCAACACATTTGTATATCCCACAGAAAAGGTGTCAAGACTTAGGGTTTGCACAGTTAATTTGGTCAATCATTAGGTAAACCTATAACTACTTTTATATTCAAAATATTTTAGACAGTAGACAACATTGGCCCACTCAAATTTTAAAGCTAGTGTGATTTGACATCAAAAAAGACAGAAAATTTTGTTATCTCATTTGTGGAAATAGAGACACCTGTCGTAAATACATTGTAAATAGAAAGCAGACAAACAAAGAGTATAATTGCACATTTAATATTAATAATAATACACCAGGACTATTAGTCTGTTCTCACCCTTCTATAAAGAACTAGCAACAACTGGGTAATTTATGAAGAAAAGATGTTTAATTGACTCACAGTTCTGCATGGATGGGGAGGCCTCACGAAACTTATAACGATGGAGGAAGGCAAAGGGCAAGCAAGGCATGTATTCTCATGGCAATGAGAGGGGGGGGGGGGGAAGTGCCGCATTTTAAAGCCATCAGATCTCATAAAAAGTCACTCACTATCAAGAGCATAGCATGCGGAAAACCTGTAATCCAATCACCTCCCACCAGGTCCCTCTTCTGCCACGTGGGGATTTCAATTTAACATGAGATTTGGGTGGGAACACAGAGCCAACCCATATCAACTTTGTTAATTCCCAGGATTTAAGAATATTCTATGTTAACATGAAAAGAAGAAAAAAAGACATTTCAGTGATGCAAAAACAATTCAATAATTGGACATCTTATTTAATACAGAAAGTAGGCTGTATAATGAATTTAGACATACTCTAGCATATGCAAGTAATAAGCAATTTTTGTTCTTGCTCTATAATGTCAAACATTTAGAATTTGTCTACAGACTTAAAACAGTGACATTATTTCATGGTAATATTTATCTTTAACCTTATGTATAGCCATATGCATATATAAATTATATAAAGATATATAAATATATATAACAGATTAGAGAGATATAAATATATAAAAAGTAACCATCCTAAATATACAATTTTAACTTTTTGATTGATTTTAATATTAATTTTTCTAAAGTCTTAACATCTTTCTGCTGGTCATGGTTATAAAATTCAAACTTTTATTTTAACATTTATTCTAGGAAATCTATATATTCCAGTGCAATGTTAACCCTTGCACATCATGATATTTTAGAGAAATATAGAAAATTGCTTTTTTCTTTTTTTTTTCTTTTGCTCATTCTGCTCACTCTGAACCCCAGGCTGGAGTGCAGTGTTGCGAGCATGACTTGCTGCAACCTTGACCTCCTGACCTCCCAGGATCAAGCGATGCTTCTACCTCAACTTCACAAATAGCCAGGACTACAGGCACACACTACCACGTTCAACTATTTCTGTATTTTTGGTGAGGATGGGTTTTGCCATGTTGTCCAGGTTGCTATCAAACTCCTGAGCTCAAGGAATCTACCTGTCTCAGCCTGCCAAATTGCTGGGATTACAAAAGTAAGCCATTGTGCCTGGCTGGTGATATAATCTTTATGACAGTAAGTATAAAGTAAGGTTGTTAAGCACATAAGATTCCATATCAGAGAAACAAGGTTTCAAACACCACCTTAAGAACATTCTTACTCTTTCTAAACCTCATCTTCTTTGTATATAAAATGTCCATGATAATATGCCACATAAGTTGGATAGAAGGATTAGTAAGAATAATACATATAAATTGCTTGCACATAGTAAACATTCAATAAATGCATCATTTTTAACATGAGATTCTATTTTATAGCAGACTGCGTGTTGTTAGAAATTAAGATATTTAAAGCCAACTGCACAGTAAGCAAACTAAGGTGACAACTTTGCTTTGGTTCATTTAAACTCTGTGATACTCCCTTCAGAAAGTCCAGACTTGTACCAGATGGGATGCCAGTCATATACCATCTGGTATTAGAATGGTGCATTCCCAATTACGAAACCTCTTTTTTTCTCTTGATTCCACAAAAAGAAAAATGTGGTAAATGATAAATGTTAAGTAGTTATATGTCAGAAGTACTGATGTTGGTCACAACTGAAAGGGGTGAGAAAGGATGAGAAAGGGCGCAAATGATGTCAGAAGAATTAAAATAACTGGTACAAATTAGTTTGTTAGAAGTCTAGATCTCATTGCAAAACTTGAATTTTTTGATTAAAAGGCTTAATGTTGAAGCATATACTTACTAGAACTGTTGTAACATTTGTTTAAATATATTAGTTTAAAAGAAATCATTTATGGTAAACCAAAAACATGTAAAACCTTATAGATCAAATAAGAAAAAAATAAAAAAAGTAAGTATCATATTATTATTTGGCAGTTTTTAAAAGTTAGATTTATTGTGGCCGCTTTGCTAAAGGATATATATATTTCATTAAACTCTTAATAGGTTAGCAATAACCATTTCAGTATTCAGTACTGCTCATAGATGAGAGTCACTATTTCTAAACCACCATTGTTAATTTCTTATTTTATGTGATTTAAAAAAACACATCTAGTTTTTCTTCTTAGATCTATAATATTTTTCTAAATGAAATTAACTTCTGAAAAAAATTCTTTTTGTTTGTTCTTCAGTACATCCTTTCAAAGTTTTAATTTTTCTCTTTAGATTTAGGCATATTTCTCAACAATCTTCAACTGATCACTTGATTCTATTTGCTTGTGAATAATTGGACATGTCCTAGCTGACTAACTTTGTAGTTTAAGAAGCAAAAATATTTTAAATTTATTTCTAGACAGTGTTATCCCAACTCATGTTATAACAACAAAAGCATTTATTCACAGTAATAATCTATGTTTCAAGTAATTTTTTAACTTAACAAAAGAGAATATAGTAATAAAAACTGTTTCTACTATGATATAATTTAATAGTAATCCTAGGAACCATAAAGATCATATATATGCATATAATTTATTTAAATAATGCTGTCAGTTTAAAAATATATTACAATTAGCATGAAAGTTATCCTTAGCTCATTTTATTAATTTCCAGGATTCCATAATAACTTTTTTCTAAGTAAAATAGTGACTTTTTATTTTAAAAGTATGTTTCATTCAGCAACTTATTCAATAACCATAGAGAAGAAGGAATCAATAAAGCAACTAGCTAATTGTGTAAACTGATTTTTGGTGAAAATTTTTTTTCTATCCTAGCTAGAGAACAGTTGTGCTACAAATTCTGAGTATTGATAATTTTACCGGTGCTGTAATTAGCTAATATTTTAAGCTTCTTTGATTATGCACAGGGAAGGCATGGCTTGAAGCTTTGTTAATTGAAGTCAATATTTTAGAAAAGGTGCCAATTAAGAGGTACATTTAGTACTACTTTTCTCATAACCTAAGATATCGAGTAACAATATGTTAAAATACGATGATGAAGAATAAAATCATAGAGAAAAACACATGAAAAAGAAAATAAAAATAATGAAGAAATGACCAAAACTGAAATTTATAGAAACTACCCATGGATGTTCCTTTGAAATAAGATAAGCATCATTCTTGTTAAGAATTTACCACTTCGAATGTAATAACAGTCAAATATATGTATGTATACATGTGGTTTAAGCCTTTGTTAAGTGAGAATATGCTCTGATCCCCTGACTCTGAATTTCATATTTAAAAATAGCAAGCCCATTACAATAGATAGTAGTCATTTAACAATAATTCTAGGCTTTTATCAGTTGGAAAATTACATTTCTCATGAGCTCTACTCGAATCCTGTCATTATTTTTCTCCACCTCCACTCCACTCCCAGTCCCCCTTTCCTATATTAATATAGGTACCAAGTCCTGTCTCTCTCATCTTTTCATTTCTTCATGTCTCCATAACTACTGCCCAAGTTCAGCCCTCCATAACCTCTCAAATTTTCAAATGAATTTTTGGATCAGGCTCTTAATCGATGTCATATATTGTGACCTCACTAAATCTGACCCGTTTTCTAAACTACAGATAGCTACTTCTTCTTCTACATACATTTTTATGTTCCAGTCATATCAAACTGTTTTTAATTTTTCAAATGCACAATGTTTGAGAACCACAGTCTCTCTTCCTCCAAGCCATTACATTTTCCTCTTCTTCTGTCATCTCATATTCTTTCTTCCCTTTCTTATTTATTATTTAGATAGTCACACCCATTTGCTTCTTACTTTTCCAAGCTAGCCTGTTCTAACCCCTTGAGAGCTTTAGAACCCTGATCAAGTTCCTTTCTAATTCAATTTTTACTCCTTTTCCAAAACTATTTTGAAGAAGTAAATAAGTACCAAGATTTGAGCTCACTTATGTTAGAAATCTAGTTTTTTAATTGTTTATTGGTTGGTTTTTCTTTTTCACATATTCACTGGATCAGGCTGAGAACTTTGAATTCTGTCACAATTGAATAAATATTTATTAAATTAATCCTAGGCGACTGAAGCCTTCTTAAACATAAAGCATATCCAAGCAAGGAGGAAGGAGGGTGCTGTGACACTCATCTTCAATACTAACTGAATATTTGTCTGCATCAGTTTATATATTTCTCCCTTAAAAATTCCGAAAAATATTTTTCTTCTAAAAATGCATGGGAAATAATAATTAAAATAGCTCCTCTCCTAATGATTGGCAGGTGCAGTAAAGGAAGGGTAGGGTCAGCAGAGAATGAGCAGCAGAGGATTGATCCTATTTCCATTTCAACCACCAGTTCACATAGCACCAGTGATATTTAAGGAAATGGCTTCTACATTCAGGAGCCCTTTAACATTTATAACATTTGTCAAACAAAACTGTGATATATCAAAAAGGCAATTTCAGTAAACACTCTTCAAATCTTTTTAAGGAAATTATTGTGCACATCATTTAAACATGTATTTGCCTTCAAGTACAGCTGACCCTTGAACAATGTAAGAGTTAAGTGTTCTATCCCCCTACTCTTTCGGTTGAAATTCTGCATAAAATTTTTGACATTCAAAAATGTAACTGCTAAGCCTACCATTGACTGGAATCCTTACCAACAACATACTTTGTCATTTAAAACATATTTTTTTGTTCTATATATATAATGTACTGTATTCTCAGAATAAAGTAAGCTACGGAAAATAAAACGTTATGAAGAAAATCATAATAAAAAGAAAATATAGTTACTATTATTAAGTGGAAGTAGTTTTTGGCCTTGTCATCTTCACTTTGAGTAGAAAGAGAAGGGCGTGGTCTTTCTGTCTCAGGGTGACAGGGACAGAAGAGACGGAGGAGGTGGAAAGGGAGGCAGGAGAGGGAGGCACACGTGTTATAACTTTACAAAAACATGTTGTAATTTCTGTCTGAACTTTTGGCTTTTTCATTTCTCTAAAAACGTTTCTAGAAGTACCAGTCCTTCTTCCCGAGTTTGCTTATTTTTACTGCCTATATCATAGAAGGGTCCATGTTGTAAAATAAGTCAAAAGCAATATTTAATAATAAAAATGCTTTGGCCAGATTCTCTAATGTCCATTTGTTTTCTGACACTGCTTCTTCAATGTCTTCTTTCTCATAATCTGGCACTGGTCTGAAAATACCCATTTCCATCAAGATAGCTTCTGTTAATTCCTCTAGTGTGGGCTCTATTAGCTCTTAAATTTCTCCAAGATCTTGAAACTCTTGACCCACCTGTTTCACTTTCTCCGTACTCAGAGTCTCTCATGATTTTCTAAATTGGCAGTGTCATAAACCCAGATGCACCATATCTGGACACAGTTTTCTCCAGCAGAAATTTAGTGTTTTGGGCTAAGTGGCTTTCATGACTTTTTCTACAACAATGACAGCACCTTCAATAGTGTAATCCTTCCAGAGTTTCATAATGTTTTCTCTATCAGAGTTCTTTTCCATAGCATTGGCAACTTTTTTTTTTCATAGAATACCTTGTATAATGAACTTTAAACATCCTGATTAGGCCCTGATCTAGAAACTGAATTAGGGACATTGTTTTTGAAATAAATTAGACACTTTAACACGTACAATGTTGAACTCAGGGGGTTCTGGGTGGCCAGGGACATTATCCAATATCAAAAAATCTTTAAAATTCATCCTTTACTTGCAAAGTGCTTCCCAACTTCAGGAACAAAGCACCTCTGGAAACAATCAAGAAAAAGATTTTTTATTGTCCAGGTTTTCTTTTTGTACAACCCAAAGACTGTCAATTAATGTTAATCTTTTCCCTACAAGGCTTGGGCGTTAATAGCTTTATAGATAAAGGCAGTCCTCATCATAAACCCAACCATGTATGCACAATATTATAGTTATTCCATCCTTTCCCACTTCAGATCTTTACACTTGTAAGTTTTCATAGTGGCATAACATTTTTTCAAGAATAGATATATTAATCTGCAGTAAAACCCTGTTCAGGCAGATACCATTTATCTTTAATAATTTTCTCAATAGCATCTGGGAACTTTGCTACCTCTAAGTTGATAGAAGCTACTTTGTCTGTTATCTTGATTTTTTTAAAGATACTCCTTGTAAAATCATCAAACCATCCCTTGTTGGCATTAAATTTTGTATCTTTAGATTCTTTGCCTACATTTTGCTTTAATTTGCCATAAAATGACTTCACTTTCTCTCAAATTATTAGTCTGTAGGTATGTCTTTCTTACAGAAATTATGTATCCTTAAAAAAGCTGAATTTTTGATATGAGATTTAAAAAGGTATTTCATAAAATGTGCAAGGTATTTATTTACCCAGCTGCTGGAGCTGCAACAATGGTTCTATGAATATTTTCTTTCTTTCTTTTTTTTTTTATATGGTCCCTATGCTTGAATTATTTATATGAAAAAAGTGGGCAACCACTTCAGACTTCAATCTATGTTACAAGCAATTCAAGTTTTTCTCATAATGTCATGACTTTTCTCCACTTCTTAGGAGCACTTCCAGCCTTATTAGTGGCACTTCAAATGGGTCCCATTGTGCTACTGACGATTCACGATATTGCACTAAAAATGATGAAAAATATGTGAGAACCATGAGAGATCACTTTTTATTGCAATATGCAATTAACTGGAGAGATGACCCACCCATGAGATGATGACTAGCATCTCTAGGTGTTTTAAGTGGATACTAGCAACACTTGAGCTTACCTCAGTAACAACACAAGATGGCTGCAAAATTATTACAGTAGTACCAACAGCAATTGTATAGTTATGATGTAGTGTTGTATTATAGTGTTTACATTTCCTTTGATCGTGAATAGCACCATTAAGGTCTGTGTTTCTGTGCAAAATAATTTGATAAATTTTAATTTTTTAGAATAGATTTGTGTATATTTTATGACAGTAAAAGATGAAATGGACTAGTAGCTATGTATAGTTTATACATTCATGGCAGAAAAATGTTTTCTTATTTTTTTCGCTATTTCTTGGCTACATGGTTTTTCTGTGAGTTTTTTCAAATTGCAAATTTGCACAAACATTTCTAATATATTTATTGAAAAAAATTCACATATATGTGGATCTTTGCAGCTAAAACCTGTGTTATTTAAGGGTCAATTATAGTTTTTCTATGGCTGAATGGGTTGACAGTCAACAGATAAATAATGAGATTTTCATTTTCCTCAAAGGGAGAAATAGTTCTTAAATTTCTGTTCTATAATCTCAGTTTGGTATTCAAGACCATTTGACAGTTTTTAAAATTATTGTTAGTAAGCTCCTCATTCCCTTTTCCAAGAATGACTCTAGTCAAGGCTCTACTCATCCTAACAGTCTTCACTCTTAATACAAAGAAAAACCTTGCATTCTACTTCACTTAAAAAATCAACCTATCAAGAACGAATTGTTCAACATGTCAATTATCTTCTTAAAATAAAAATTGATATAATTTAGTCCCTATGTTAATCTTTTTTAGTGTCAGGAAAAGAGAGATTCATTATCCTAATCCAATCCAATTCATCCACATGAATCTTAATCTCTTCTTCACTGCATTTCTTCTCGGATCTTGCCTGATGAATTATCATGAGTCTTGTCTTCATCATCAAAGTCCCTTCTCTACTTGTCCTTTACCTCTACTTATAACAGGTTTAGTTTTCTTTCTTTGTAAACATTCTATTTTAAATATTCATGCTTGTGCTCTTCTTTTGACTCTGCTCTACCACTCTCCCTACCTCTCTTTATTTCGCGAGATTAGTGCTCTTTCTTAATTTTAATTCATGCCTTGAATGCACTGCAGTTTGACTTCTGTTGTCATGAATTCGTCAACACTAGTATTGACTACTTCTCCATTTTTATCTTCTTGCATATTTCTGCGTCCTATGACGTTCATGACCATGCTTGCCCCCGAAATATTTTTCCCTTATTTCCATCATATTATTTGCTCCTAGTTCTCCTATTTTATCCTCCCTTCTTAATCTCCATAATGAGTTCTATCTTTAATTCTACCTATGAAATATTGTATTCTCAAAGGTGTTTTCAATGGTTGTTGCTATTTTTCTCTAAAAAAACACAGGGCGATCTCATCCACTCCAATTATATTCCATTGTTTTATATAAGTATATGGATTGTTCCCAAATTTACTTTCAGATTGAACTGTCTTGTGCTCAATAAACCAATAAAAGCTGTCCACAGACACATTTTACTCCTCAAAATTTACTGCTTTACAAGCAGTTAGTATCATGAGTCATACAAGTCAGAAACATGAAGTTTATCTTCACATTGCTCAAACTCCTTAAGTGTCCCACCCCCAAATGTTGTTAATTTATCCCCCAAACATTTGCAAAATAAGTCAGCCCTATAGATGACACGCCTTGCATGGTAAATCCCCTTTTTTTTTCTTTTTTTTATTTTATTATTACACTTTAAGTTCTAGGGTATATATGCATAACATGTAGGTTTGTTACATATGTATACTTGTGCCTTCTGCACCTATCAACTCGTCAGCACCCATCAACTCGTCATTTACATCAGGTATAACTCCCAGTGCAATCCCTCCCCCCTCCCCCCACCCCATGATAGGCCCCGGTGTGTGATGTTCCCCTTCCCGAGTCCAAGTGATCTCATTGTTCAGTTCCCACCTATGAGTGAGAACATGCAGTGTTTGGTTTTCTGTTCTTGCGATAGTTTGTTGAGAATGATGGTTTCCAGCTGCATCCATATCCCTACAAAGGACACAAACTCATCCTTTTTCATGGCTTCGTATTCCATCATGTGTATGTGCCACATTTTCTTAATCCAGTCTGTCACTGATGGACATTTGGGTTGATTCCAAGTCTTTGCTATTGTGAATAGTGCCGCAATAAACATACGTGTGCATGTGTCTTTATAGCAGCATGATTTATAATCCTTTGGGTATATATCCAGTAATAGGATGGCTGGGTCATATGGTACTTCTAGTTCTAGATCCTTAAGGAATCGGCATACTGTTTTCCATAATGGTTGAACTAGTTTACAATCCCACCAACAGTGTAAAAGTGTTCCTATTTCTCCACATCGTCTCCAGCACGTGTTGTTTCCTGACTTTTTAATGATTGCCATTCTAACTGTTGTGAGATAGTATCTTGTTGTGGTTTTGATTTGCATTTCTCTGATGGCCAGTGATGATGAGCATTTTTTCATGTGTCTGTTGGCTGTATGAATGTCTTCTTTTGAGAAATGTCTGTTCATATCCTTTGCCCACTTTTTGATGGGGTTGTTTGTTTTTTTCTTGTAAATTTGTTTGAGGTCTTTGTAGGTTCTGGATATTAGGCCTTTGTCAGATGAGTAGATTGCAAAAATGTTCTCCCATTCTGTAGGTTGCCTGTTCACTCTGATGGTAGTTTCTTTTGCTGTGCAGAAGCTCTTTAGTTTAATGAGATCCCATTTGTCAATTTTGGCTTTCGTTGCTGTTGCTTTTGGTGTTTTAGACACGAAGTCCTTGCCCATGCCTATGTCCTGAATGGTATTACCTAGGTTTTCTTCTAGATTTTTTACGACTTTAGGTATAACATTTAAGTCTCTAATCCATCTTGAATTAATTTTCATATAAGGAGTAAGGAAAGGATCCAGTTTCAGCTTTCTACTTATGGCTAGCCAATTTTCCCAGCACCATTTATTAAATAGGGAATCCTTTCCCCATTTCTTGTTTTTGTCAGGTTTGTCAAAGATCAGATGGCTGTAGATATGTAGTATTATTTCTGAGGACTCTGTTCTGTTCCATTGGTCTATATCTCTGTTTTGGTACCAGTACCATGCTGTTTTGGTTACTGTAGCCTTGTAGTATAATTTGAAGTCAGGTAGTGTGATGCCTCCAGCTTTGTTCTTTTGATTTAAGATTGTCTTGGCAATGTGGGCTCTTTTTTGGTTCCATATGAACTTTAAAGCAGTTTTTTCCAATTCTGTGAAGAAACTCATTGGTAGCTTGATGGGGATGGCATTGAATCTATAAATAACCTTGGGCAGTATGGCCATTTTCACGATATTGATTCTTCCTATCCATGAGCATGGTATGTTCTTCCATTTGTTTGTGTCCTCTTTTATTTCACTGAGCAGTGGTTTGTAGTTCTCCTCGAAGAGGTCCTTTACATCCTTGTAAGTTGGATTCCTAGGTATTTTATTGTCTTTGAAGCAATTGTGAATGGAAGTTCATTCCTGATTTGGCTCTCTGTTTGTCTGTTACTGGTGTATAAGAATGCTTATGATTTTTGCCCATTAATTTTGTATCCTGAGACTTTGCTGTAGTTGCTTATCAGGTTAAGGAGATTTTGGGCTGAGACAATGGGATTTTCTAAATATACAATCATGTCATCTGCAAAGAGGGACAATTTGACTTCTTCTTTTCCTAACTGAATACCCTTGATTTCTTTCTCTTGCCTAATTGCCCTAGCCAGAACTTCCAACACTATGTTGAATAGGAGTGGTGAGAGAGGGCATCCCTGTGTTGTGCCAGTTGTCAAAGGGAATTTTTCCAGTTTTTGCCCATTCAGTATGATATTGGCTGTGAGTTTGTCATCAATGGCTCTTATTATTTTGAGATACGTTCCATCAATACCGAATTTATTGATCATTTTTTGCATGAAGGGCTGTTGAATTTTGTCAAAGGCCTTTTCTGCATCTATTGAGATAATCATATGGTTTTTTTCTTTGGTTCTGTTTATATGCTGGATTACGTTTATTGATTTGCGTATGTTGAACTAGCCTTGCATCCCAGGGATGAAGCCCACTTGATCATGGTGGATAAGCTTTTTGATGTACTGCTGGATCTGGTTTGCCAGTATTTTATTGAGGATTTTTGCATCAATGTTCATCAGGAATATAGGTCTAAAATTCTCTTTTTTTGTTTTGTCTCTGCCAGGCTTTGTTATCAGGATGATGTTGGCCTCAAAAATGAGTAAGGGAGGATTCCCTCTTTTTCTATTGATTGGAATAGTTTCAGAAGGAATGGTACCAGCTCCTCCCTGTACCTCTGGTAGAATTCGGCTGTGAATCCATCTGGTCCTGGACTTTTTTTGGTTTGTAGGCTATTAATTATTGCCTCAATTTCAGAGCCTGCTATTGGTCTATTCAGGGATTCAACTTCTTCCTGGTTTAGTCTTGGGAGAGTGTAAGTGTCCAGGAAATTATCCATTTCTTCTAGATTTTCTAGTTTATTTACATAGAGGTGTTTATAGTATTCTCTGATGGTAGTTTGTATTTCTGTGGGGTCGGTGGTGATATCCCCTTTATCATTTTTTATTGTATCTATTTGATTCTTCTCTCTTTTCTTCTTTATTAGTCTTGCTAGCAGTCTATCAATTTTGTTGATCTTTTCAAAAAACCAACTCCTGGATTCATTGATTTTTTTGGAGGGTGTTTTGTGTGTCTATCTCCTTCAGTTCTGCTCTGATCTTAGTTATTTCTTGCCTTCTGCTAGCTTTTGAATGTGTTTACTGTTGCTTCTCTAGTTCTTTTAATTGTGATGTTAGAGTATCAATTTTAGATCTTTCCAGCTTTCTCTTGTGGGCATTTAGTGCTATAAATTTCTCTCTACACACTGCTTTAAATGTATCCCAGAGATTCCGGTATGTTGTATCTTTGTTCTCATTGATTTCAAAGAACATCTTTATTTCTGCCTTCATTTTGTTATGTACCCAGTAATCATTCAGGAGCAGATTATTCAGTTTCCACGTAGTTGAGTGGTTTTGATTGAGTTTCTTAGTCCTGAGTTCTGGTTTGATTGCACTGTGGTCTGAGAGACAGTTTGTTATAATTTCTGTTTTTGTACATTTGCCTAGGAGTGCTTTACTTCCAATTATGTGGTCAATTTTGGAATAAGTGTGATGTGGTGCTGAGAAGAATGTATATTCTGTTTATTTGGCATGGAGAGTTCTGTAGATGTCTATTAGGTCTGCTTGCTGCAGAGATGAGTTCAATTCCTGGATATCCTTGTTAACTTTCTGTCTCATTGATTTGTCTAATGTTGACAGTGGAGTGTTGAAGTCTCCCATTATTATTGTATGGGAGTCTAAGTCTCTTTGTAAGTCTCTAAGGACTTGCTTGATGAATCTGGGTGCTCCTGTATTGGGTGCATATATATTTAGGATAGTTAGCTCTTCCTGTTGAATTGATCCCTTTACCATTATGTAATGGCCTTCTTTGTCTCTTTTGATCTTTGATGGTTTAAAGTCTGTTTTATCAGAGACTATTATTGCAACCCCCGCTTTTTTTTGTTCTCCATTTGCTTGGTAGATCTTCCTCCATCCCTTTATTTTGAGCCTATGTATGTCTCGGCGTGTGAGATAGGTCTCCTGAATACAGCAAACTGATGGGTCTTGACTCTTTATCCAGTTTGCCAGTCTGTGTCTTTTAATTGGAACATTTAGTCCATTTACATTTAAGGTTAATATTGTTATGTGTGAACTTGATCCTGCCACTATGATATTAACTGGTTATTTTGCTCGTTAGTTGATGCAGTTTCTCCCTAGCCTCGATGGTCTTTACATTTTGGCATGTTTTGCAATGGCTGGTACCAGTTGTTCCTTTCCATGTTTAGTGCTTCCTTCAGGGACTCTTGTAAGGCAGGCCTGGTGGCGACAAAATCTCTAAGCACTTGCTTATTTTGAAAGGATTTTATTTCTCCTTCACTTATGAAACTTAGTTTGGCTGGATATGAAATTCTGGGTTTAAAATTCTTTTCTTTAAGAATGTTGAATAGTGGCCCCCACTCTCTTCTAGCTTGTAGAGTTTCTGCCGAGAGATCTGCTGTTAGTCTGCTGGTCTTCCCTTTGTGGGTAACCCGACCTTTCTCTGTGGCTGCCCTGAAGATTTTTTCCTTCATTTCAACTTTGGTGAATCTGGCAATTATGTGTCTTGGAGTTGTTCTTCTCAAGGAGTATCTTTGTGGCGTTCTCTGCATTTCCTGAATTTGAATGTTGGCCTGCCTTACTAGGTTGGGGAAGTTCTCCTGGATGATATCCTGAAGAGTGTAAATCCCTTTTAAGATAACTTTGAAAGGGTGCTGACCAGTCTTGTTTTTAGCCATGCCTCAATTTTACCCAACTTTCACACTGCTATAATAATCTAAAATTCCATGTTTATTTAGACCAAAGCTACTGTGTTCAAAGCTCAGTTCTGCTTTTACTAGCTGTATGATCTTAGGCAAATTACTTAATTAATCTTTGTCTTAATTTCTTTATCTGTATGTGAGGCTAACAAAGTACCTACCAGGTAGGGTGGTTAAAAGATTAATTAATATATGTAAAAAGTTTGTTGTTGTTGTTGTTGTTGTTGTTTTTAGACAGAGTCTTGCTCTGTCACCAGGCTGGAGTGCAGTGCCACTATCTCGGCTCTCTGCTAACTCCACCTCCTGGGTTCTAGGGATTCTGCCTCAGCTTCCTGAGTAGCTGAAATTACAGGCACTTGCCACCACGCCCAGCTAATTTTTGTATTTTTAGTACAGACGGGGTTTCACAATGTTGGCCAGGATGGTCTCGATTTCTTGATCTCGTGATCCACCCACCTCAGCATTCCAAAGTGCTGGGATTCCAGGCCTGAGTCACCTCACCAAGCCAATATATGTAAAGAGCTTTGAGCAGTGTCTAGCACATAGAAAAGTTTAGATATCACATTATTTCAGATTCCTGCTTATTACCTTTTAAAATGTGGAACAGGAGTCTCATAGAAAATTAATTTTTAGTAATTGTATATATAACCTAGCCTTTTGTACTTAGGACTGGGATTGACAGGTTTATGTACCATGCTATGAATCTTGTTTACAAACTAGTTTGAACATTTCATTCACTTAGTATGAAGTTTCCCTGGCACTCTGCTGCCTTGAAGTGGTCACAGAAGTTCTGGCGCTTCACTAAACAACTGTAACTATCAGAAGATGAGTTTGGGTTCCCCATATCAACAACAGGATAACTACTCTCTGTTCTTACCTTCCCCCTTCTGCTATTTTATCAACAAATAATTTAAAATTGAGCTTTTAAAATTTGGTATGTCTCCTCAAAATCTGGATTTCCTGTTTTAATGGAAGTAATGAGTTCACCAATTTTCTCCGTGGAATTTATATCTGAAGCTTTGTAGAAAATGATTTACTTTTCAGGATATGTTTTACATTTTGGCAAAATTCTTCTCTTTATATTTTCTTGGTTTTCTGGCTCATTCACTGATCACCCACCCTGCGTATTCCATGGGACTTTGAATTGATAACCGCTCATTTAAAATGTTTAAAGTGCTCTATGGGATGTTAATGTGTTTTAAAATGTTGCTGTTGTTTCAGTGTTCTAACATGCGATCAACTTTGGAAATGTTTTCTATATATTTAAAAAGGAAGTATATCCTTATTTAAAGTATAGAGATTTATAGGCAACAATTAATTCAGTCTTACTATTTTACTCACTTTATATATAGATATATTTATTTTTATCTTTTATTTTTGACAAGTTGATCTCCCAAAGACTGAGTTATAAGTGATCCTATAACAGAAACACACACATATGAATGCACCTACACACTTACATACCACAAACATGTATATTAAATAAAGGCAGTTTTCACTTTGCCTATTACTGTGAGACTGTTAAAATGACACCATACCAACTAAACTGTGCAAAGTAATCCTAATAGTTAATGGAAAAAATTGCAGTTGTTCAATAATCATTAAACATTTTTGTCAATCCGAAACTCTCTCATTGTTGGTTATAAACATATAGGAAAAAGAAAAAATAGTACAACTAATATTTAGTGTAACGTATTTTAATCATGAGAAACATTGAGAATTAAGCATTTTATGTCTGTATAAAAAATCTGAAAAGTAATTTGAACAATGTTTTGCCCTTCTCCCACTGTATACATTGCAACATGCAGCATTTTTCCTATGCCTCAATAGATTGTCATACTTCCTTTTAAATTTAGATCTACTTCTGACATTTTATTCTTTGCATTTTTAATATTATAAAATATCTGTAAAAATTCCTTGTGAGGTTTTTTTTCCCCCCCAACATCAGTTCCTTTGGGAGTTCATCATTGTCACAACCATTTTCTCACCTGTGTGAATGCCTGTCTCAGCTCCTCCAGCTATGTAACTAGAGTCTCTTGAACAGTGTGCTTCAACATTCCTGTGATCTGCTATTTCTCATACAACTCAATTTATCTTTAATTCAAATTTCACTTTCAACATTGTCACTTTTCATTTACTTCCTGTACTTTAAATTTATGGGCCATTTCTCTCTTCTGATTATCCACTTTTGTAAAATGTCACATGAATTTATCACTGGGAGATAAGAAGGCAACACAACTATGTGCTTTACTGTCTGTATATAAACCAACAAATGCGCAGTGGCCAACCAAAGAAAAATTGTTTTTTAAATGAACGAATAGATCACTGAATATAATACGCTTCTGTTATTTACTTAATGATTAGTGGACTGAAGATTAGCAGCAAAATTTGTACTTCATGTACTTGTCAGAATTATTATACCATTGTAATAGAAATTTGAACCATTTTTGTACAACTGGTGTTATTTAACTAAATACCAAAACTGTGTAAAATTAGGACTATCTATACATTTAACCATATATACATGACATCCTTTTCTAACTGAAATTATTTTGTTCATGTTTTCATATAATGGTAATTTTTATTGTGAGTTAGAAATCAAGAGATTACTCTTAGTCCTCATACGTTTGATTCAGGAATAAGAAGAGTTTAGTTCTGCAGTTTGCAAACTATAGCCAAAACCCAGCTGAGAACATTACCTATTTTTTTTTTTAAATTCTCCACAAGTTAAGAATGTTGTTTTCTAAATTGTTTAAATGACTGAATAAAAATAAGAAGACTAATGTTTAGTAAGGTGAAAATCATTTGTGATTTAAATTTTAGGGTCCAGAAATATTTTTTTTGAAAAAACATTCATTTACATATTACCTCTGGCTGCTTTCAAATTACAACAGCAGAATTGAGTGTTTGCAACAGAAGACGTCTGGCCCACTGATGGGAAATCTGCCATACTCTCCTTAGAAAGTAAAGACTTTATACATGAGTTATGTATGTATGGAGTATATACATACAAATGATACTATGTATATAATGTTACTAGTATATACTAGTAATTGACTACTATATCTGTCCTGTAGGTGACTTTTTTGTAGTTATTAAATTATACTTTTTTTCACCTTTGTGGCCTTTTGTCTTTAATTTTACTGTGTGTAAGACTAATATGTTTACTACTACCATTTCCTTTTTGGTTTGTCTGACTTTTTTCTATCCTTTTTTGTTAATGCTGTTGTTCTTACTCTTATTGTTTTAATTTAGTTGTGACAGTTATTTGTTCATGCAAGTGAACATCAATAATATTTGTCTATTATCCGGTAATTTAAATTATTTATGTTTATTAACATAGCAATATCTTTAGCCTTCCTTTCCTCACCGTCCTTTTTTTTTTTTTTTTTTTTTTTTTTTTTTTAAGTTTTCTATTACTGTGTAACAAATTCTTTCAAATTCAGCAGCTTATAAAAATACGCATTTATGGCCAGGCACAGTGGCTCATGCCTGTAGTCCCAACAATTTGGCAGGCCGAGGTGGGCGAATCAGCTGAGGTCAGGAGTTTGAGACCAGCCTGGCCAACATGGTGAAATCCCGTCTCTACTAAAAATACAACAATTAGCCGGACATGTTGGCACGCATCTGCAATCTCAGCTACTCGGGAGACTGAGGCATGAGAATCGCTTCTACCCGGGAGGCAGAGGTTGCAGTGAGCTGAAATTGCGCCACTGCACTCCACTCTGGGCAACTAAAGGAGACTCCGTCTCACAAAAAATAAATAAATAAATAAATAAATAAAATAAAATAAAACAAAACAAAACAAAATAAAATAAATCCATTTATTAGCTCACAGTTCTGTAGATCCGATGTTCAGGTATGGCATGGCTGGGTTCTCTGATCAAAGTCTCACAAAGCAGATATCAAGGTGTTGACTGGTGTAATTTTCTTCTGAAGATGGTGTTCTTTTTCACACTTATTCTGGTTGTTGCCAGAATTCAGGTCCTTGCTACTAGAGTTCACTTTCAGCTCCGAGAGGCTGTCCAAGTTACTTATCCTGTAGCTCCCTCCATCTTCAAAGCCAAAAATAGAGAATCTCCTTGTTTTGAATCATCCATCATACTTTAATACTTTGATTTCCTCTCCAGTAGGGGCCCTGTTCCTTTAAGTCCTCACCTGATTAAATCAGGCCCGCTGAGAATACTCTCCCTTCATAAAAGTCAACTGAGTTGGGACCTTAATACCTTATTTACATTGGCAAAATCCCTTTACAGCAGCACATTCGAATTTGATAGAATAATTGGGAGAAGATGTGCATATACTGGAGTCGGAAACTTCTGGGGGCCATCTTAACACTGCCTATGACATTTATCTCATTTTACACTGCCCTCATTTTGTACTTCCTTATTTGTTTTACGTTTTTCCATATCTGTGGATTATTTTCTATACTATGGATTATTGCCTAATATTTTAGGGTTTGATTTTTTGCCTTCTTTCAGTAGCAGAAATGCTGCGCTTCCATCTTAACAAAAATTAGGATAGACTGCAAAGTGTTTACTCAATCCAGCTTGATTGGGACTTATTTTTATCTAAATTTGTCAGGTCTTTTATCCTCAGGATGCCAGAAAACCAAAAAAAAAAAAAAAAAAATCAAATGTTTGTACCTTTTAACCTTTCTCCAGCAGTATTTTGGATTAACATATAAGTAAATTGTTAAGATACCATTTGTAAACAAATGTCCAGATTTTTAACAACACTTTATGTAATAATATTTTTATAAAATAATACTTATTAGAAATTGAACTCTCTAAAAAGATTGATAAGTGAATTTTATGACTAAAAATTAGATTTATTTTTACTAATCTAATATCAGTATTCATCAAGGTCATTGTGAGTAAATAATTAGACTTTTTTTAAGGGTTTAAGACTCTCATACTGCTATAGATATTTTCATTTCTAACTCTCCAGTTCTAGAATTAACTGCTCTCAGCCTTAAAAGTTGAGATATTGAGGGAACATCACAAACCAAATAAATGGAAAGACACATTTTAATGTTCCTTGTCACTAGCAAGGCCTATCTTTTTGATGTAAGATTGGCCTTGTCCTGCTGTGTGAGACACAAAAGATCTCTCTTCGGGTTCACTGCTGGTTCAGTGGCCTGCTGTGATTTCCCCCGAGTCAATAGTTGTGAGCCTGTCTGTTGACTATCATTTGAGATAATAAATCTTGATCTTTTCTATAGTAAAAGTCAATATCCACTTAAGCTAAGAAAATAACAGTGTTTTCTTTTATTGTAAAACAGGAATTGCCTACACCTTGTTTGACCTAATCAACTAATCTATTTCCTGTGGTGAAACCCATTTTGACATCTTCTGATTGGGGGAAAGAATGCTATGGACAGTCACTAAAATGTCAAGATGCTGTGATTTACTTCTCAAAATGCTTTTTCCAATTTAGATGGGGAGATTCCTACAATGAAAGTTATAAACTCAGGTTTACTGACTTTACTATTATCTGTGACTTGTATGAAGCCAAGAATTTGTTTATTTGCTAATATTTTAATTTATCTTTAAAAGTAAAATTGTGCTGAGACATAACTTTGAATAATTGCTTCACCATTCATTATCAATTTAATCATGTGGATAATATTTAAAATACAAACTTTGTAAGCAATAATTTGCAAGTGAAAAAAGTTGCCAATTGATGGTAATAATTATGTTTACTTTGAAAATTAAATATTATTTTATTCCTAAATAGTTTTGACATAGAAATGTATATGAGTCACATAATAAAAATGAAGTTGTTTTTTTTTTTTTTTTTTTTTTTTTTTTTTTTTTTTTTTTTTTTTTTTTAATGTGGCTTAAGTTTCCCGTTTACTAACTGTGCACAGATAGGATTGAGGCAGGTAATATCCATTACCTGACATTCCAGATAGATTAATAATCAAGATCTCATATTAAAATATCCTTTTAAACTGCATCATTTCTTTAATTTTTAATTCCAAGCCAGCAAAGAATTGAATGTTCTTGGCTTTCTTTTACCTGAATTTTCTCACTTTAGACATCTCCATATGCTCCATCCATAGTTATTTTGATTATCTAATTATTATAAAACTTGTTAACTTTGAGTTTTCCCTCAGGATTTCTCCTCCCCACATATTCCATTTCATACTTTAAGGTTCAGCCATAGCAATATTTAAAAAAAACAAAAATCTAGGTTTTCAAAGAATAGTAAGTTTTCATATAATAATGGTGGCTAACATAATCTGTATCTTCCCATTTTAAGAAATGTACATATTAAACAAAGATGATAAATTAAACTGTGCATAACTTAAACCTTTTGATAGTAGGGAAATACTTTATAATAGCAAAGCATCATGCAGGGTTAGGTGGAAACCACACAAAAATATAATTAATTTAACTTGATATTATAAGTCATGGAATATATATTAAATCATTTGCCACAAAAAATACCACATTAAATGAGAAAATACTTGCAACAGGTCTAATATGTAGGAGTTCAGATATTGGCAACTGGGAAATCAAAAGAGGTTGAGTTTGAAGTTTAAGAAAGGCATTGCTTCTGGGAAATTTAGTTTACTTAAATAGAGGAGCTGTCACTTGGAAATCTGAGGGACACAAAAGGTGGAAATGAAGAAGCTGGTGGACACATAATAATATTACAAAAATCAAAAAAATAATACAAATTCAACTTCTTAAAATGGCACGATTGATTGTAAAAACCTTACTTCATTTTGCCAACAAAAGAGAATATTCTCGAACTAAGAAATGTAGTTATTAATTCTATCAGTTATTCCGTTACTGCTAATCCAAAAAATTGGAAGTGTTACAAAACAAACAATAATGGTGGACACACCCATTTAAAGTTAACTTAATAAGAAAATAGGAGAATGAAAACACTAGTTTGATTTGTAAATTAGTTTTCACAAACTAGTATGAGCAGGTCTAGTATATTATACTTCTCCATCATTTCTTGATCACTTCTTTTCTTGTGAGCAAGATATTCCAGGTGAACCTTGTATTTTTCCTGCTCAAGCTCAGGGGTCAGTCATTTCTCCCAGGAGGAAAATTCTTTCTAAAGAATAACTAAGAGCAGAGAAAAACACTGTAATCTAGATTACATGTATTTACACAACCATTTATAGATATATAGAAAGACTTCAAATCAGAAATGCACAAACTCATAACAGCTGAACATAGAATGAGTTAATAAATTACAAGTCTTCTAAGAGGTGGTAAATGAGACGAGTTGTAAAAATTAAAAAAAAATCAAGAAATTAAAATGAAATCAAGAAATAAAATATGTCAGAAAGGGATCCATAAGGCAGACAAAAAATATTTATTATATATATAAGTACCTAAAAACTATTTTTGAAAAAAATTGCTGCTTACTCCAAAATTGGCACAGAGTGGTCAACTCACACATATACTAACAAAACTATTTGAAGTTGAAGATAAAAATAAAATCCTTTGGTCTAGGGCAGCCAAGTAAATAAATCAAGTCTGTTATGAGCAAATGAATATCAATTAATCCTCAGTCTTCCCTTCAGCAATCCATGCACGAGCACATAAATATTTTTTATGAAACTCATAGAAATAACATGAAAATGAAGGATTTTATAGTCAGTACACTGTTCTTCAAATGTAAGGAATATAGGAAAATGATCAATCCAACACACATTTGAAAGCATGTAAGAATTCAAGATAAACTGTGTTATGAGTCTTTCGCTAAAGACAACCAGAAGGGAAGATTCACTATATAGAGGAGGGAAAATTTGGCAAAAACACTGAATATGGGTATTACATATATTTTATTGTAGATTTAAAACTATAACAACATAGAAATAAATAGTTTGAGTATTTTGTAAATTATATATGTTATGGCATATTTGAAAATAAATATTTTATTAATATTGAGAAAATAAGAGAGAAAATGGAAAAAAGATCGATACAGAGGAATTAAAGGATATTCAAAAGATATCTTTTAAAGCTGACAAAATATTTGAAAGTAAAAGAGTACTAGAGCTTCATTAAAGCTATTACTTTATGAAGTAGATAAAATAAAAGTTTCTTAAACATCAAAACAAATTAAAATAATATTAATAGGCGGGGTACGGTGGCTCACGCCTGTAATCCCAGCACTCTGGGAGGCCAAGGCGGGCGAATCATGAGGTCAGGAGATTGAGACCATCCTAGATAACATGGTGAAACCCCATTTCTTCTAAAAAATACAAAAATTAACTGGGTGTGGTGGCATGCACCTGTACTCCAAGCTACTCAGGAGATTGAGGCGGGAGAATTGCTTGAACCCAGGAGGCGGAGGTAGAGGTGAACCAAGATCTCGCCACCGCACTCTAGCCTGGGCAAGAGAGCAAAACTCCATCTCCAAAAGAAAAAAAAGATTAATAAAGGCATACAGAAAAGAAAGTAAAAATGAACACAACAAATGAACATACTACATATAAAAATGTAGTATTGTATGACAGAATAGGGACTTATCATTCAATGTTATTAATACCTATAAATGGATTAACTATCCTATTAAATGAAAAAAATAGATTAACTTACATGGCAAATTCCAATTGTGTGCTATATAAAAGTCACTCTGAAGAGGAGATTTATAAAGATTAATTATAAATGGTAACCAAATGTATATAATAAACTAGCAGGAATTGTGATTCTGATATTAGACCTGGTTGAATTTAGACTAAAAAAGGAGCTAACTCAACAAAGATTTGCAGTTCACATAGTGAAGGTTTTATTTCACAGTGAAGATATGACATTAAGAGTATCTGTACAACAAATAAAACAACAATAATCTCCTTAATTCAGATTTTTTTTAAGTAAGGAGAAATTAACTAAATTACAAATAATAAAAATTTTCATCCACTGCTCTTATTTCAAAACCGATCAAGTGGTTGAAGAAAAGTAAAGCTCTGGAAAACCTAAACAACACAAACAATAAAATTTTATAGGTAGATGATAAAAATTACAGCTTCTTCTAAACCACATGTGACATAGCTAAAATATCTTGTCATATAAGCTCACATAAAATCTCAAATAAGCAGAAATAATTCAGATGATACTCTTTAATTGAAAGATAGAACTAAATATTAATTATAAAATAAAATATACAATGACTTTCTGTTTATTAATTAAAATACCTATATATCATATATCCTATAATATATGTGGAGTATATGTTTTTTTTAAACTTTTTCTTGATTAAAAGGGGAAAACACATGCATACATTTCAGAATTTCAAAAGATAAAACTACTTTGTTAGACAATGGTTAGACAACAATCCCCAACCATTTGTTAACTTGAATCATTGGAACAATTATTCATCATTTTGTTGCCTTGTAACTTTATAGTGTTTTCTCACTTTGGGAAAATCGATTTATTCTACTACTTAAGTCTGGGCTTGGCCTTATGACTTTGTGGGCAGTTGAATCATAGCAGATATAATGCCAGAAGAGACTTGAAAAGCACTTGCAAATATATATATTTTTTAAATCCATTTAGTACTTTTATTGTTTTAATAGAACATATTTAAACTGCCCAGAGTGAGGATGAGAAATATGTGAGGAAAAGAGCCAACCAAGTTAGACAAGTTTCCCCAAGACTCTTGGGAGAAATGACTGATTCTGCTGACTGACTCTGTTGGCTAGGCCGGGAAAATACAAGAAAAGCCAGGAATACATGTTTCATCACAAATGCTACATATATCCAATTTAATTAAATAGGAAGTCATGAGTCCCAAAATATGTGAATTAGTAAATTAACAAATAGAAGGATAAAGAAAACATTATCTTTTAATTAGGACACCAATGGAAAAAGTATAATGAAAAACATAGTAAATCATTACTTGTAATATTTTATTATAAAAACTTACTCAGTGAGAACTATCAATGGATGTTATAACCAGAGAGGAAGCGTCTGGTGAAGAACAATATATTTATACAGCCTCAAAATGTTTCCCCGCAAATGACTTTTAACTAGAAAAGAGAAAGAAATAACTTTATAGCAAAGATGTGATCACTAGTAATGAAAAAATAAATAAATAAATCATGTGCTCCATGATAGATGCAATGAAAAGAGTGCAGCATATCAACTGTGGTATTCCAACATCAGATTAACACAAATTTTGCTTCACTCTACAAATAACTGGCTTGCACACATAAAAATGTCAATGTTAACATTATAGGGATTAGTCCCGGTATGCAAGCTTATGAGACATGAAGAAGGACTAATTGTTCCAGATTAAAGTAGGCTAAAGAGACATGGCAAATAATATAACATATGTCATCCTGAATTGGAAACTTTGTAGATTTTTTAATGAAGGCCAGTATTGGGACAATCAATAAACTTTAAGGTCTATAAATTAGATAATAAAGAGTAAGACATTAGAGTTTTATACTTATTATATGAGAGACTCTTTTTGTTCTAGTGAAATACACTGAAGATTGGGGAGTCAAGTCACATCATTTTTGTAACTTGCTCTCAAATGATTCACAAAAAATAATAATATGATTATATATGGAGAAAATTACAAAGCCCACTGACAAAATATTAACTATTGAGGAATCTTAGTGAAAAAAATATATATGAATTCTTTATATATTGTTCTTGTTCTTAGGAGACACATATTAAAATGTGTCTCCTAAATCACAAAGTCATAGTATGTTTAAATATTTTGAAATTTAACCTCTAGACACAAAACCTCTAGATACTAAATCTCTATGAAACCAGTAGGTTTCAGTTTTATCCAGCCCCTATTCAAGATGGAGTTGCTCTGGTTCAAATACCTCTGACATTAGGTTATAAAGTAGATAGATAGCTACATAGGTGTATAGAGACAGATTGCTTGTATGTCTCTCCCATTATATATTAAGTTACCTAGATTTAGAATTATGTATTAATTATCTCATATTCTTAAGGACAAACATACTGCCTAAGATCAAGAAATGTTTAGTAAAAAATATTGTAAATGAATATACCTACATATGCACATATGCATACATACATATATAAATGCATATAAAATTATTGAAAAGCATCAAAAGTATTTTTACAAATAATTTTTATGTAAGTAGATCTTAGGATTCTTACAGACATATCTTAGGGACCACTTCATAGAATAGGCTTCAATGTGAAGAAAAATTTAGATAGCCAAATAAATAGATTTATATAACCCAGACCGTATATTTTTGAGAACAGTTTTCAATAATAGGTTTTGTAAATTAATATTCCTAATAAGATAATTTAAAAAATATTGCATGGCTGAAACAAAAATAAATTTATTTGTGTTTTGGGACCTTTCTTTTCTGTAATGGTGAAGTAAAAGCACATGAATTCACTGATTCTTTAATATGTGCCAGAATAATTTCAAGACATAATGTAAAAAAATTTTTTTAGTTCTCTGTATAACTCTAAGAAGTAAGTCCTCATTTTTTCAGATAAAGGAATTATGATATAGAAGTATTAAGCAAAATTTTTCTGATTATTTGAAAGTGAAAGATACTGGATTTGATCACAGATTTCTAACAAATTCACATCAATAGATGCAGTAGTATCTTGGGTGATACTGCAAAAGTAACAGAATAACCACATCTTTAGCAAATGCAGAACTCCCATTCAAGAAAAACAAGCCACTTTCTAATTTTTCTAACTTCTTTGACCGGGAAGCTATGAAACATTATATAATAGCTGCTAGTCACTTTAAATGAGAAAATAATTAGAGACACAATATTGAGGAGAGGGGTTGTAATTAGCTTTCAGAGGAAATTAATGAGGGAAAGGATTTCCTGCAAATGGAAAGGAAAAATGGGACAGATCTTGTATCCAAGATCAAATAGCTAACTCATAATAGAACACTTTATAGTAAGTCAATGAATATATCTCAGTGTTTGAGTTGAAAGATGAGAATAAAGAGTAAGCCATTGGAAAAGAAGAGTCGGGAAAAAGTGCCATTACTTGAGTAACAAGAGAATGAATATGAGGGACTAGAGCAGGGAAATTTTGACTCTCATCTAAAAAGCATTACAGTGGCTTTGGTTTCATGTCTGAAAACTAATAAAGAAATAGTTCAATAAACATAGACTCTCCTGCTAGAGGCTATCCTTGATAACACTGTGATAGGGTGGTACTACAGGTATGAGTAACACATACATATTTTTGTACTATTCTGATTCATGAGAGTTCATCAATAGTAGGGTATTTTTTTTCAAAATATTAAGATTTCTATACTTTATACTTTAAATTTTTAAATGGTATTTATATATTCTTTTATTTGATCTCTATAAAAATAATGTGGGGACATTGAGACAGATATAAATGTCATCTTTATTTTTTATATAAAAATAATTAAGATGCAAAGTGGTTATGTATAGTTACTACTGGTCAGAAAGCTAGTGAATGGCGAAATGGCGAAGTTAGGACCAAAACCACTGTCCAAACTTCCAAAACATGAGGGTATAAGTAGAATTCCCTTTAGGTTTTTTTTTTTTTTTTTTTTTTTTTTTTTTTGAGATGGAGCCTCACTCTGTCACCCAGGCTGGAGTGCAGTGGCACAATCTTGGCTCACTGCAACCTCCGCTTCCTGGGTTCAAGCCATTCTCCTGCCTCAGCCTTCCGAATAGTTGGGATTACAGGTATGCACCAAGATGCCTGGCTAATTTTTGTATTTTTAGTAGAAATGGGGTTTCACCACGTTGACCAGGCTGGTCTTGAACAGCTGATCTCAGTTGATCCACCTCCTCAGCCTCCTAAGGTGCTGGAATTACATTTAGTTCGTATTTACATATATGTGTATATAACTGAATGATAAAGTGTCCTTTGTAAAATAGTACTGGATACACAGTAAGTGTAAATATGAACAGTTATCTTTTAATTTTACTAAAACACAGGGTTTTATAAATGAAAAGTGAGGCTTTGTTATTAATAAGCAAAACAGTATTAATAAGCAAAAAATATAGAACAAAGATATTCAAATATAACGGGCAAGGAAAAATAAATGTGGACCTTTGGAGTCTTGTAAAAAAGAAAAATGAAATAATATTAGTAATTCAGTTAAGATTTTTTAGATATAGAACTATTAGGAATAGCCTTATTTTCAAGTTTGATAAGAAAGAAAGGAATATTAAAACCAAAAGAACCATATTGATTGAGAAGCTTACTCACAATTGGAATGTGTCTCATAGAATTTAATTGAAGGAAGATGGATGGGAGTTAAAAAAAAATAAAAAAGATAAATGAGCTATGTGTGATCATTAACATATAGATGCTTCTTGACTTACAATGGGCTTATATCCCAATAAACTCATTGTAAGTTGAAAATATTGTATGCATAAAATGCATTGAATACACTTAATCTACATCACATCGTAGTTTAGCCTAGCCTACCTTAAATGTGCTCAGAACACTTACATTAGACTTTGTGTAAGATGATTTTGCCTAACTGTAGGCTGTTTTATAATTAAGTGTTGAATCTTATATACTACATATTACTATCCCAGGAAAATATTAAAATTCAAAATTTGAGGTACGTTGAAATTGCAACATTCCCCTATGATTTAAAGTTGAAAAATAGTAAGTAGAGCCACCATAAGTCAGGCACTGTTTGTACTAGGAATTAGAGGAGAGTTGGAGAGAAGGACACATATAATGATCTGAGTAACTATTTATTTAATGTGCCTGACACTTCAACACTCCTCTAACCTTGGAGGTAAAGAGATAGAGAGTGAGAAGGGAAACTTGTGTGAAACAATAACAATGGAGTATGGCAGAATCAAATGATTTCCTAGAGGGGACACTAAACCAAAAAGAGGAGAGGCATATGCTTTACAATAAACAGTCACTGATTTTCTCTCAGTTAAAAACAGTCAATGTGTCCCAAACCAATGCCTTACATTAGTTGAAAAATTGTAATTTTCCCCAATTGGTAAATCTCATCAAAATATAGAACTCTGTTTAGCCTTGCTGAATAACCTTCATTAAATTATAAAAACAACAATTAAGAAGTGAGAAAGAAAAACACTATTTACATTTGGCATTTCAACCATGAAATTTTGACTTGCAAGCTTTTAAAGGATTTGTGTAATTGCTAAAACATTTTGGAAGCTATATGACTTTAGCTGGTATTTGTTAACACCTCTATTCCTTCTAGGCAATCATCTGTACAAATTGGGTTCAAGTCTGTAGGTATGTTTGGGCATCACATACAGTTATTATTTTCTATATAATAACCAAAGAAATATTAATATTTGTGTCAAAGAAGAAACAATGCAAATAAAAATGTCAAAGCTGTAGACATTTTTAATATTCATAGGGTACGAATGATAGGAACATTTCTAGGAAATATGATGTAAGTTTCTGTAACAAGTCAAAATCACCAAAATAAGATGAATACTATGAAATTTGAGAGCTTCTTTAGCGGTCTTGGAAAGTGAACTTATCTACTCTTACGCTTTGACCTGAAAAACAGCATTTCACTCATGTATTGCTTCCAGGATGAGGATATCCATCTAGCAGACAAAACAACTCTAGAAATCAATGGGATTACAAGTTGTAGCTAAATCTCCAACAGATAAAAAGGTAACAAGTATAAAGGGTCTCAGGGATTTGCAAGATGGTGTGACAGCACAGATAAGGCTTCAACTGAAGTTGTACATTAACTGGATGATTATTAGGTTGTTGCACAAAATATTTCAGTCACTCCATTTAGTAAGGTTTCAATTTATCAGGACACAGTGGCAGGTATGAACAAAACTAGGCTTGGTGTCTGGCAACTTAGAACTTATAATAAAATTGGAAATTTACTCTCTGGGAAGAAGACTAAAGACAATTTATATAGAATGAATGTTATTCAACTTTATATCCAGTATTAGATATAAGTAGGATGGATATTTAAGTATTAAGTGCTATTATAAGGAAAGTTCCTTGAATAAGTGAAAGAACATGTATTAGAGAAAGGTCATTGCAGGAGGGAGAAATTTCTTATGCCAAAACTTGGAGACAATAAACATAGTAAATTAAAAACATATATATTAAGTATGGAGGTCACATAGTAGAGAAAGAGAAAAAAATTACTGAGATGAAGAGAAACAAAGCTGTTTTAGTGAAGTTTTGATCAATGTGTAAAATTTCAAGTGAATATGCTTCACCTGTGGCAGTTTCTTAAGAAACTCAAATGAGGAAATGTCAATTTACCCAATTTATTGCAATACATTTTAGAAGTAGTTTGCAAAGTGAGTTGGTGAATGCAAATGCGGGAAAGGCGTTATATTGGTTAGAACCGCAAGGCTTTGAGAAGCCAAATTCAGGGTGGCTATAAATGGAGCAGTTTGCAGTTGCCCCAAACTATATAGCATTCTTTTATTTAATCATAACAAGTTAATGTTAAAGACCTTACTAATTTTATAGATTATTGAAAAAATACAGCTTGAATAACACTTGTTCACATGACTATTTTTATTTTTTCCTATTGTTCTGTGGGTGACACATGAATATTTTAGATAGAAATAATCACAGTAATAATATCTCTGTAATCTCATGGGGATGTTTGTGTGTGTGTCTTGGGGGGAGCATATGTGCACGTGAATGTGTGTGTGGTGCCCATGTTGTTAAAAGGTGTTCACAATAAATGGTTATGCAATTTAATATTTCCTGAAATATGTACTGTCATTTATATGATGAAATATTATTAGTGGATTTTTTGTCTTCCATATATTGAACTTTGTAAGTAATTATTCATTTTAAAATATTTTCATTATGTTCTTTTGGTAAATTTCTCCAAGCAAATCTGACACAGTCAAATGCAAGGATATCTAAATCTCCTCTAATGTACTGCCATACATTTTCCTAAAGAATTTCTACCAATTTACTTTAAATTAGTGTCTTTAAATTTATTCTTCTACTATTCCAAACTACCATTTTCATTTTTAAACAATATAAAATTTAAGAATTTAAATTAAAAAAAGTTTTAAAAGATCTTAATTATTACTTGGCATGAGAATTACAGGAAGGTAAAGTTGAACATAGTCTCAAATTTGTTTTAAACCCCTTTAAATTGTCACAGTTTCAAAAGTTATTCTTAGAGTTCTTCAAAAGAATAGTATTTCTTTAGATAAGAGTAAAAAACATTCTCTGTCACCAGAGTTACCTCTGCAAACACTGATTTTGTTTTTAACAGATAAAGATATAAGTTGTGCTATTATAATTCTCTTTTTAAAATCTCTGCCACTGTCCATTGAGATAGAAACCATCAGTTCTATCTTTATATGTGAAGATGCTAAAATTTAAAGTATTCAAATAGCTTTGCTAATGTCATAGAGTTAATATATAGCAAAACTACAAATAGTAAAGTATACATTTTTTTCAGTTATGTCTCACAATGCAATAATGTATATTCCTAGGTGTTACTACTTTTCATTGTGTTGTTGTGAAAGTAGTTTTGTCAGGTAGTTAAATAGACATTAGCAGCTGGGAGGGGGTAAAATAAGAGAACAGAAAGACTGGCCCTAAAACAGCAGGCCATGATCCACCTAAGTTCAGCCCCAGAACCACCTGCCCTAAACTCACTAACAGATGCAGTTTGTGGTAGAGTCGGTGGCCAGCATATCCTGCAGAAGGAGAAACTAGGTCACAGGTGGAAATCCCCTAAAGTGGCAAATGCCCAGTAGCATAGAACTGTGTCCTTAGATTCACTCCAAGCTCATTATACCATCAATATAGAAACTGGTATGTGTATGTGTGTGTGTGTGTGTGTGTGTGTGTGTGTGTGTGTGTGTGTGTGTATGTGTGTGTGTGTGTATATATATATATGTGTGTGTGTATACAAATATATATATATAATGGAATACTACTCAGCCATAAAAAGGAATGTAATAACAGCATTTGTAGCCACCTGGATGAGATTGGAGACTATTATTCTAAGTGATGTAACTCAGGAATTGAAAACCAACCTCACATGTTCTCACTGATATGTGGGAGCTACACTATGAGGACACAAAGGTATAAGAATAATACAATGGACTTTGGGTACTTGGGGGAAGAGTGGTGGGGGGTGCAAGGGATAAGAGACTACACATATGGTGCAGTGTATACATGGGTGATGAGTGCACCAAATCTCACAAATCACCACTAAAGAAATTACTCATATAACCAAATACCACCTGTACCCCAGTAACTTATGGAAAAATAAAACAATAAATAAAAATTAATATATGATATAACTTGAATAAGTTGATTTCTAAAGGAATTTTTATAGACTAACTTGTGAAAATTTGGATATTTATGATATCATTATTTTCTAGCATATTTAAATAGTCATTGAATGTTAATGAAAGAAAACAGAGAGTATTCTATTTTTAAAGAAATCCCAACACTTCTGCATTTGACTGCTTGTGTCTACTTCATGAATCTAATGTATGATGCAACATGATGGTAACAGCTGAACATGAAATGTAATGACAATAAGGACACCACGTACACAAAAGAGTAAACGACTTTGAGATTTTACATATTCAACACCTAAGTACTATACATATTTATATAAAATACAAAAATGGAGGTAACGCAATTTGTTTTTTGCTTCATGTTTGCAATCATCTTTACTTTAAATCTGTTTTTCAAGTACAGGAATATGAGTTCCACAGGATTGGAGAGGAGAACTGCACGGGATTCCAAACAGTTACATATTTACTTACTTTATCAAATTAAACTTATACAACTAAATTTGAAGTTGTGTTGATGGTTACCTATAAATGAAAGTTTCCCAGATATTTATTAAAGGATTAGTGACAAAAAATGCTAATATTTCAAATTAGCAAGTTTTTGTCACTTGTCTTTTAATATGTATATAATATCCTTGAAATATTTATATTTTATACAGTATATATAGTATATAATATGGTTTGGCAGTGTCCTCACCCAAAATCTCATCTTTAATTATAATTTCCTTAATCCCCATATGTCAGGGGTGGGATCAGGTGGAGGTAATCGAATCATGGGAGTAGTTTCCCCCAGGCTGTTTTTGTCACAGTGAGTGACTCTAAAGAGATCTCCTGGTTTTATAAAAATATGTTATTTCCCCTGCTTGCACTCACTCCATCCTGCTCCACTGTGAAGAGGTGCTTGCTTCTCCTTTGCCTTCCACCATCATTGTAAGTTTCCTAATGCCTCACCATGAATGAGAACCCGTGAATCAATTAAACCTCTTTCTTTAATACATTACTCAGTCTTGGGTATTTCTTTATAGCAGTGTGAGAATGAATTAATTCAATAAATAAGTACCACAGAGAGGGGGTTGCTGCTATAAAGATACCTGCAAATGTGGAAGTGACTTTAGAACTGGGTAACAGGTAGAGGTTGGAACAGTTTGGAGGCTCAGAAGAAGACAGACAGGTGTGGGAAAGATTGACACTGCCTAGAGGCTTGTTGAATGTTTTTGACCAAAATGCTTATAGAGATGTGGACAATGAAGTCCAGGCTGAGATGGTCTCAGATGGAGATGAGGAGCTTGTTGGACACTGAAATAAAAGTGTCTCTTGCTATGTTTGAGCAAAGACACTGGTGGCATTTTGCCCCTGACATAGAGGTCTGTGAAATGTTGAACTTAAGAGTGATGATTTAGGATATCTGGTATAAGAAATTACTAAGCAGCAAAGCATTCAGGATGTGACTTGGGTGCTCTTAAAAGCATTCAGTTTTGGTCAGGAGTGGTGGCTCACTCCTGTAATCCTAGCATTTTGGGAGGCTGAAGCAGGTGAATCACCTGTGGTCAGGAGTTCAAAACCAGCCTGGCCAACATGGTGAAACCCTGTCTCTACTAAAAGTACAAAAATTAGCCAGGCATGGTGGTGGGTACCTGTAATCCCAGCTACTCTTGAGGCTGAGGCAGGAGAATCACTTGAACCTGGGAGGTGGAGGTTGCAGTGAGCCAAGACTGTGCCATTGCACACCAGCCTGGACGATAAGAGCAAAACTCTGACTGACAAAGGAAGGAAGGAAGGAAGGAAGGAAGGAAGGAAGGAAGGAAGGAAGGAAGGAAGGAAGGAAGGAAGGAAGGAAGGAAGGAAGGAAGGAAGGAAGGAAGGAAGGATTCAGTTTTATGCATTCACAAAGATATGGTTTGGCATCGGAACTTATCTTTAAAAGGGAAACAGAGACTAAACGTTTAAAAAATTTGCAGGCTGACAATGTGATAGAAAAGAAAAAACTTTTTTTTTTTTTTTTCTCTGAGAAGAAATTCAAGCTGGCTGCAGAAACTTGCATAAATTAGGAGGACCCAAATGTTAATCACCAGTACAATGGGGAAAATGTCTCCAGAGCATGTCAGAGGTCTTCATGGCAGCTCCTCACATCACAGGCCCAGAGGCCTAGGAAGAAGTTTGCTTTAGGGGTGGAGCCCTCATGGACAGCCTCTGATGCAAGAGGTGGGTTTCCATGGTCTTCAGGAGCTCCACCCCTGCTTTCACAGGCTGGTATTAAGTGTCTTTGGCTTTTCCAGGCACACAGTGCAAGCTGTCAGTGGAGCTACCATTTTGGGGTCTGTAGGATGGTGGCCCTTTTCTCACAGCTCCACGAGGAAGTGCCACAGTGGGGGCTCTGTGTGGGGTCTCTGATGTCACATTTCTCTTCTGCACTGACTTAGAGTTTCTCCACGAGGGTTCCACCCTTAAAGCAAATTTCTTCCTGGACATTCAAGTCTTTCCATACATCCTCAGAAATCTAGGCAGAGGTTCTCAAACCTCAATTCTTGATTTCTGTGCACCATGAGGCACAACACCACATGTAAGCCACCAAAGCTTGGGGCTTGCAGTCTCTGAAGCAACAGCCCGAGCTGTACGTTGGCGTCTTTTAGTCATGGCTAGCACACAGAGCACCAAATCCTGAGACTGCACAAAGCAGCAAGGCCCTGGGCCCAACCTAAAGAGCGGTTTATTCCTCCTAGGCCTCTGAGGAATAGGACCTGGTTCCCTTCTATCCTTGCTGGAATCTTTTTCAAATAGCACCTGGGCTACATCCTTGGTTTTCTCTCCTAACACACTTTTTCACTGGTTATGTGGCCAAGCTTAGAGGTTTTCAAATGTTTCTGATATGCTTGTCTTTGGATTAGAAATTCCATCTTCAAAACTGTTTCTCTTCACAGCTTAATGTGAGTCATTAAAAGTAGTAATGCAGTAGCCTGAATGCTTTGCTTCTCAGATATTTATTCTACCGGATACCTTAATGCATTGATCTTAAGTTCTGCATTCCATAAAGCCCAAGTACATGGACAAAATAACACAACGAAGTCAAGTTCTTTGTCAGTTCATCACAAGGATGGCCTTTACTCCAGTTTCCAGTGCCTTGTTCCTCAGTTGCACCTGAAAACTCATCAGAATGGTCTTTAATGTCCGTATTTCTATCAGCGTTCTGGTCATGACCCATGAACTAATCTCTAAGGGTTTTCAGTCTTTCCCTAGTCTTGTTGTCTTCTAAACCCTCACCATAATGCAGGCTTTTCTAGTCTCATCCTCCAAATTCTTCTAGCCACTACCCATTATCCAGTACCAGAGCCATTTCTACATTACTGGGTGTTATTATAAATTGGTATCAGTTCTGGTACCATTTTTTAAATCTTAGTCTGTTTTATTGGATTATAACAGAATACCTGAAACTGAGTAATTTTCAAGAAAATAAACTCATTATAGTTATGGAGGCTGATAACCCAAGTTTAAGAGTGGGAACCTTCATGCTGATGAGGACAATCTCCAGAGTTCCAAAATGGCACAGGGCATCCCATGGTGAGGAGGCCGAGCATCCTTGTCCAAGTCTCTCTTTTCTTATGAAGTCGCCAGTGTCACTTCTGTGAAAAGCCACTAACCCATTAATCCACTAATTCACTAACTCATTAATCTATCCACGGATTAATTCATTTAGGAGAACAGAGCCCTCATGGCCCAATCACATTTTAAAGTCTCCACCTCTTAATACTGACACGTTGGAAATTAAATTTCAATGTGAGTTTTTGAGGGGACAAATATTCAAACCATAGCAGCATTCAATTATGAAAATGAAGGCAGAGGATTGTCATCATCATCAGAAGTTTCAGTTAGAAAAGCAGATAGAGGCTGTTAATGAAGTAATGCGATGTACCGGCTACATAATACTAGTTCACATTATGTTCTATTTAATTGTAAAGTTCTTCTAAGACAGAGCTTATGGCCAAACTGAGACAAGTGAAAGACTTTGGAATAAATGATTATTTATACACTACTGTACTTTTCTAAGACTTTTGGAGAGTTCATATATTTTACATTCTTTTTTTATTATCTGCAATTATCCAGTTTTAATATACTGAAAAAATGTGTGTTATACTGTCTGATTTATAATATTAATGATGAATCAGTTAATTTTACATTACTGCAGAGCAAATGATGCACATAGTTTTATGTTAATTTTCTTGTTTATGTTAATGTTATAAAGTTATGATTATTGAATGTGTATTTATGTAAGTAGAGTATTTTATACAAATTTTACTTCAACAGTTATTGCTGCTGAATATTTGTAACAAGCCATTTATTTAAAAAGGAAAGACAAATATTGTATCACATCTGATACATTTGAATTATTTCTCACATCACATGCTACAAAAGACAAAATCAGTGATGATTTATTGCTATAAGTTGTACAGCTCTCCACATTTTTGACTTCACTTGCAAAAACTTGAAAGAACTCAGGAATTAATTTTCACTTACTAGTATCATTACTTTGTGTATCCTTTCTTTTACTCATAACACTGGTCCAGTAATAAGCCAACGTGAGAATAAATCAAATGAGTACAAGTCAACATTTTCAATCTGGACTAGATTTAGAACCTAGATCCTGGCCTACTCCAATGTAGCTCCCAGATATGCTAAACATGTGCATGCATCAGGAAGAGAAAAATCTCCTGGCTCTTATGATACTCAGTCTCTTATAAGTCTGAAAGAAATGCATATTAGAATAGTCAAGTCAATAAATGCCTACTATTTTGTGATAGATACTCATAGTGGCATGAGGCCAGGTGCCACATCTGGATGTGTAATGTCTAGAAGTTGACAGTGACTGAAATCCACCAGGCTTAAAACTTTTCCATTTTGTATTTCAGTAACCCCATATGCAGTGACTGTAATTAAAGCATTTCTAAATTTAATGTATTTCTTCTTATATCATTTATTATGTTAAGAACAATTCTATAATATAATTAATATTAAATATTGCATTTTATCATATCACCCTTAAATATAAAAACATCTGCTTATTTTACATTTGTCTATAGATTTATACTTAGAATCATCACAATAATAGGTGAAAGCTATTCTATCAAGAAAATTGTATTCCAAATGATTAATAAATTTGACATTAATTCTTAAAATTATAGGTAGTCTAGTGAAATGTACTGAAAGGCAAGCTCTACCATTTTAAACCACACACCATGCTTTTTCTCAAGTGTTATCTCAATGAATAACATTATGGTTAAAATATATGCAGACTATATATTGGAATATATACATACTTTTATATATTTAAATGTTTTCAAATATTTAGTTTTTGAAATGGCTAAACCTTCAGATTTTGTTAGAAGCATATCCCCATATTATGTGTATGTATTTAATTGTTAATACTCTAACTTCTTTTAACTGTCAGTTATTTAGAATTTTGCAACTGTGTCTTTACAAAGTCCTATTTAAGCATTATTATATACAACCTAGTATTTCAATTAAATTCATGGGCCAATGCTTTTATTTTTTTGAAATTTATATACAGTACCATTAGTTAAATTAACCTGTGGTTAGATTTGCACTTCTAAATCCTTCCCTGAATTTTAATGCCCTATTCACCCACCATCTCTTGCAAAATCTTTGAATCACCCCTCTCTTTCTTCATGCCCATTCAGTCCACCTAAAGACAATGTCCTTACGTTATCTTTTTTTAAAATCACTTTCACCTGAATATTTTTCACATAGCAAAGTATGTTTCAGTCTCCCCTAAACAAAATATCTACTCCACTTGCACTGATTTTCAAATTATCATTTAAATGGTATTTTTTCCATGAATGTATACCAGTTACATCTGAGGGAAGCTTCTTCCCCTCTTTTCCCCTAATGCATTTCATTTTATCAATTGTTTTAACTTATACAAAGCTTTGCAGTGTAAATGTTTGAATACTAATTAAATATAAAAACTGAGATTTGGAAGACATCCTAGGCCATATTTATGCTCAATATCCAACTTTTTGTTTATTTTCTAGTATTACTAGGGAAACAAGTTTTAAATAAGTTTATGTTATTTCTCTACATTCTAAAATTTATACAATTCTAGTTCTAGTCAAAATTTTTGAAAAAGCACATTTTATACATCTTATTAATATTTTCACTTATTTATTGGCCTAAAGTTTGCAGCGATATTATTTCAAAAATACTAATAGTTTTCAGAACAATATGATTTATTTACACTACAGAATTTAATCCTGCAATAATAGTTTCTTTTTACAGAGTATCAAAAAGCTTCAGAATAGTTATTTTCACAGCATGACAAATGTACTGAAATCTGACCTCAGGTTGACATTTTATAATGTGCATTAATCAACTGTATTATTGTTTTATTAATAATTAAATAATAATTAAATAATAATAATTAAGGACTAAAAACTTTACTCACAATTTTCATTCATTTAACTAAAAATATATGTCTTCTTCTTAAGTTAACGTAAAATATTATTCCCTCAAATGCATGTTTTAGGTATACCAAACTCAGTAAAATGAAGCACTACTGTTTCAAACACTTTGGGTATAATTCCTGACATGATGAGTGAAAGTAAAGCAAAATGGTAAGCAATAATCACTTTATGGTGTCTAGGTAAATTTAAAATTGCTCATAACTTTAATTCAGGTAGTTATTTCAACAATTTATACAGCAATTTAGAAGGATTATTACAAAAATAACAATGTTTTCTGATTGTAGACAGATTACTCTATAGAAAAATGACCAAGAATTTGAGTAAACACTTTACAAAAGAAAATGTACACATTACTATGAACAGTTAATCCTAATTTATCTCATTAATCTGGAAAATGTAACTGCAATAAGATACTAGAATGACACAAATTTTTAAAATTAAAAATGGAAGAATGAAATAGATATTCTGGCAAATGAATATTTTCTATTAAAACTTTAATACCAACACATGAACCCTAAATATATAGGTAAACGATGATGTCTATCTGTGTCATTTATTAAATTACTTTATATGATGTGATTCTACCTTAAAGTGATGTATTATTTATGAATTATTTCTCAGATTATTCCATTCCATAATATTCACTCTTTCCTATGAACACTTGGTGCTTTCAATTTTAGTATGATTTTTTTTGTCAATTAATACGCACTATCTTTCTTTACTGCAATTAGCTTGCTTTCCCTTATCTATTAATAATTTTTTGTTTTGTTTTGTTTTGTTTTTTTGAGACAGAGTCTTGCTCTGTTGCTCAGGCTATAGTGCAGTGGCATGATCTTGGCTGACTGCAACCTCTGCCTCCCAGCTTCAAGCTATCTATCTAGCTGTATGTTTGCACCAATTAGCAACCACTTTTCATTCTCCCTTACCCCTATCCCACTCTTCTCATCCCACTCTTATCTTTCTACTCTCTATTTCTATTAGATCATTTTTTAAAACTTCCATATATGAGTGAGAACATGCAATATCTGTCTTACTGTCTGTGTCTAGCTTAGTTCACTTAACACAATGACCTCCAGGTCTATTCATGTTGCTACAAATTGAATACTTTTTTTGACCTATTATAGTATTCTATTATACATATATACCACATTGACTTTGTTCATTCATCTATTAATGGACACTTCAATTTCTTATCTTTGCAATTGTAAATAGTGCTGTGATAAACATGAAAGCAGGTATTCCTTTGATATATTGATCTTTTTTCATTAGAATAGATTCCCAGTAATTAGATTACTGGATGATATGGTAGTTCTATTTTTAGTTCTTTTGAGAAATCTCCATAATATTTCTCATAGTGGTTATAGTAACATACATTACAATCAACAGTGTATGATTTTTCTTTCTTCTGCATCCTGGCTGGCAGAGGCTATATATTCTCTTTTAACAGTAGCCTGATATTATAATTTTTTACTCTCCTCCTCAAAAAACAGCAACACATTCTTGACATTAGCTATCTTGATCTATCCAGGAGGCTATTTTTGTCTTTGCTTTTACGCTGTTAGAATGGCATTTTTAACCAAGGAAATGACCTGGATCTACCTAAGAAATCATAGAAAGCTTTTACAGCAAAAGAAAGATCAGGGATGCTGTTCAAGTTTTTTTTTTTTTTTCTTATGATAATGTAACATCATTTGTTGACTCCTTATTACATGGCAAATTCAGCAAGCCCTCCCACTGACCTTTAATCTCAAGTTCAACCAAAACTGAGTATATATTTTTGATAGAAATTGGAGAAACAGCATTGTCATTTGCTCAGATTAGATAATTAATAAATAGCTAAAAATGTAGTAGTCTTCCAATTATGGGTCACTGATATTGTTTGGCTCTGTGTCTTCACCCAAATCTCATCTTGCAGCTTCCATAATTCCCATGTGTTGTGAGTGGGACTTGGTTGGATATGATTGAATCATGGGTGTGAGTCTTTCCCATGCTGTTCTCGTGATAGTGAATGGGTGTCACGAAATCTGATGGTTTTGAAAACTGTAGTTCTCCTGCACGAGCTCTTTTTGCCTGCTGCCATCCACGTAAGATATTATTTATTCCTCCTTGTCTCCCGCCAAGACTGCGAGACCTCCTCAGCAATGTGGAACTGTGAGTCCAATTAAACCTCTTTCTTTTGTAAATTGCCCAGCCTCAGGTATGACTTTAACAGCAGCATGAAAATGGACTAATAAAGTAAATTGGTACCAGTAAAGTGGGGTGTTGCTGAAAAGATACCCGAAAATGGGGAAGCGACTTTGGAACTGGATAACAGGCAGGGTTGGAACACTTTGGAGGGCTCAGAAGAAGGCAAGACAAAGTGGGAAAGTTTGGAACTTTCTACAGACTTGTTTAATGGTTTTGACAAAAATGCCAAGAGTGATATGAATAGCAAGGTCCAGGCTGAGGTGGTCTCAAATGGAGATGAGGAATTTGTTGGGAACTAGAGCAAAGGTGATTCTTGTTATGTTTGAGTGGAGACTCGCAGGATTTTGCTCCTGTTCTTGAGATTTGTGGAACTTTGAACTTGAGAGAGGTGATTTAGGGTATACAGTGGAAGAAATTTTTCAGCAGCAAAGCATTCAAGAGGTGATTTGGGTGCTATTAAAGGCATTCAGTTTCAAAAGGAAAACAGAGCATACAAGTTCAAAAAATGACTGGATGTGACGACTCACGCCTGTAATCCCTGCATGTTAGGAGGCTGAGGTGGCCAGGTCATGTGGTCAGAAGTTCGAGACTAGCCTGACAACATGGTAAAACCCCATCTTTACTGAAAATACAAAAAAATTAGCTGGGCATGGTAGCAGGTGCCTATAATCCCAGCTACTCCAGAGGCTGAGGCAGGAGAATTGCTTGAACTCGGGAGGCAGAGGTTGTAGTGAGCCAAGACCGGGCCACTGCACTCCAGTCTAGACAACAGATAGAGATTCCATCTCAAAAAAAAAAAAAAAAAAAAAAAAAAAAAAAAAGTTCAAAAACAATTGCATCCTGACAACGCAATAGAAAAGAAAATTCTGTTTTCTGATGAGAAATTCAAGCCAACTGCAGAAATTTACATAATTAATGAGGAGCCAAATGTTAACCACAAAGACAATGGGGAAAATGTCTCCAAGGCATATCAGAGACCTTTGCAGCAGCCCCTCCTACCACATACCAGAGGCCTAAGAGGAAAAAGTCGTTTCCTGGGCCAGGCCCGGGGTCCTGTTTGCTGTGTGCAGCCTAGAGACTTGGTGCCCTGTGTCCCAGCCGCCCCAGCCATGGTTGAAAAGGGGCCAATGTAGAGCTCGGGCTATGGTCTCAGAGGGTGCAAGTCTCAAGCCTTGGCAGCTTCCATGTGGTGTTGAGCCTGTGAGTGCACAGAAGTCAAGAATTGACGTTTGAGAACCTCTACCTAGATTTCAGAAGTTGTGAGGAAACTCTTCGATGCCCGAAGAGAAGTTTGCTATAGGGGTAAGGTCCTCATGAAGAACCTCTGCTAGGGCAATGTTGAAGGGAAATGTGGGGTGGGAGCCCCCACATATAGTCCTTACTGGGGCACTGCCTAGTGGAGCTGGAAGAAGAGGGCCACTGTCTTCCAGATTCCAGAATGGTAGATCCACCCTCAGCTTGCACCATGCATCTGGATAAGCCACAGACACTCAACACCAGCCCATGAAGGCAGCTGGGAGGGAGTCTGTACCTTGTGAAGCCACTGGGGCAGAGCTGCCCAAGACTATGGGAACCTACTTCTTGTATCAGTGTGACCTGTATGTGAGACATGGAGTCATAGGAGATCATTTTGAAGCTTTAAAATTTGATTGCCCTGCTGGATTTTGAACTTGCATGGGGCCTGTAGCCCCTTTGTTTTGACCAATTTCTCCCATTTTGAATGGCTGTATTTACCCAATGCCTCTACCTCCATTGTATCTAGGAAGTAACTAACTTGCTTTTGATTTTACAGGCTCATAGGCAGAAGGGACTTCCCTTATCTCAGATGAGACTTTGGACTGTGGACTTTTGATTTAATGATAAAATGAATTGAAACTTTGGGGGACTGTTGTGAAGCCATGATTGGTTTTGAAATATGAAGATATGAGATTTGGGAGGGGCCAGGTGAGGAATGGTATGCTTTGGCTCTGTGTCCCCATCCAAATCTCATCTCATACTCCCATAATTCCCACATGTTGTAGGAGGGACCTGGTGGGAGATGATTGAATCATGGGGGTGGGTCTTTCCCATACTGTTCTCATGATAGTGAGTGGGTCTCATGAGATCTGATGGTTTTACAAAAAGAGAGATTTTCTGCACAAACTCTCCTTTTTGCCTGCCATCAACCACATAAGATGTGACTTACTCCTCTTTGTCTTCCTCCATGATGGTGAGGCCTTCCCATCCACGTGGAAATGTGAGTCAATTAAACCTCTTTATTTTGTAAATTGCCCAGTCTCGAGTATTTATTTATTAGCAGCATGAAAACAGACTAACACAGTCCTCTATCAAACTAAAGCACACACTAGAAAGACTGAGCCAGAGTCTACAATCTCTTATGTCACCTGTAGACCAACACCTTTGGATTTAACATTTTTGCTCAAATTTTGAACTTACATTTAACGTTCAAGTGATTTATAACAGAAAGCCTCTAGAGAAAAAAGAAACAATGATTTTACTTATGGCAATACTTTGAGTTTATTTCTGGTTTTAGTTAATTCATCTATTAAAAATGAGACTCTATCTTTTTTATGTATGGTTTTATTTATTTTTGGCACCTTTGAAATGGAAAATTTGCAATTTAAAAACTAAAGTAGAACTACAGCTAGCATAAGGAAACATGAGTCTTCATAATGAAATTGAGTGTTGAAAACTAATATATTTTCATTAAAAAGTAAATATCAAATAAATTAATTTCATATTGAATTTAAGACTAAAAAATCCTATAACATTCTGGAAGTCACAGTTAATTGCGCCAATTCCTTGCCTTTTCTAATTAGAAACAAAAAGGGAATTTTTATAGTTGATAAGTTAAGAAACAACACCTAAGAGTACTTGTTAAACCTATGGATACTTATTAAACCATCTCCTGCTTGCCCTTTGGTCAGTTTCTTTGTGTTGAAAGTATTACACTGTCGGAGGTTGTTGTCTGAGTTTTATAAAGCAGAATAATCTAAAACGTTTGATGTTTTTTTATTTTATTTTTTTTAAGTTTGAGTTTTCCTATATCATCTCCTTCATTAGCCTGTTCAGCCTGCCTTGGGAAGAGTGAGGCTGGTGAGTTGATTTGAGCTACTGTCTTGTCTCATGCATTCAAGCTTGGCTTATGTATCTAATAGAAAGGATGGTAAGTTGGAGGGGCAGGACATGTCACTTGACAGACTTTTTCTAAGAGTACTCTCATTTCCTACTGAGTGATGCTAATGAATTAGGGCATTGGCTTATGACACCAATCCAAAACTAAACTATACTCCTGGCTGGAAGCAAACACTGTTTTATCTACCCCCTCATGCTGAGTTTTTGGGGCCGTATTTGGGTAAGCTGAAAGCTGAAACAACTGATCATCCAAGATGTTCAGATTTTACTTCCAGCAGGCTTCAGCTTCCCTGTGGTTCTACTGCTCTTTTAATATAGCTTTTTTTCTTTCTCATGCATCCTGTGTTAGGATGTCCTGCTTCATTCAGATTCTACTTTCTTCTTTACGAAGTTATCTATTGTCTATGATCCTGAAAATATTCATCTTCCTGAATTTGACCAGGGCTATGCATTTTTTGTTTGTTTATTTTTAGATGCTTTTAACAACATTTTGGGATTGGAGCATTATGGAGTTGTAACACATCCTTAAATTATTACCTTCCAATTTTTCCTTTAGTTAAACAAATAACTGGAGAAAAATTATCAAATGCCTGAGTGCTAAAAATGCAATATTTATGTGCACTTTGAGCATGCTTAACATTGTAGGAGCCATAACAATATGAATGATTATTAACATAGACTAAATTTAAACATTCCCAGTTAGAAATTACAATTATAGGATAAAATAGAAATATTATAAACCTTGTAATTGTAAGAAAATAACAATAGTATTAAAAATTTGGCTTGAGAGAAGGTAAGAATTTGGAAAGAAATTTGAAGAATGCTGCTTAAAATGTATCATATTATCCAGACACTGCCTTATAAAAATAAGAATTTTAAAAATTATTCAGTTTTTTTATTAGTATATGTAATTTGTTTTTCTTGATTTAAAAACTAATATTTTAGCTGACAATGTAAAGATATAATAATTTTTTAATTTGGACTTATTTTTGTTAACTACAGATAAATTTCAATGTAATCCTTCTAAAGTAAGAATGTGTAGCATTAACTCATATAAATAAAACTGTTTTTATTTATCCTTACATGTTTATATAGATTTGATAATATGAAAGCATGTACATGGAGCAAAATATGGCATTAAGAATAGCTATAAAATAAATACCTACTCAGCTTGATAAGAAAACTTATTACAATTAGATTAGAAGTTACATAATCTCCCCTTGTCAATTGTATCTGTTTTTCTCCAAACATAAGGAAGGGACCCCACTATCATGAACTTTGCCTTTTATATTTCCTTACTTTCACATATAGTCATGCATCACTTAACAATGAGGGTTTGTTCTGAGAAATCCATCATTGGGCTATTTCTACACTGCACAAGCATCATAGAAGGTATTGACACGAATCTAGATGATATAGCCTGCTACACAGCTAGGCTGTATGGTATCGTTAATTACTACAAGACTGCCAACTTGTACACAATGTTACTGTTCTGAATGATGTAGGCTATTATAGCACAATAATATTTCTGTATTTAAACATACGTGAAGATAGAAAATATACAGGAAAAATATGGTATAAAAGTTTAAAAATTGGTGTACCTATAAATGGGCAATTACTGTGAATGGAGCTTGCAGGACCAGAATTTGTTCTGGGTGAGTTAGTGAGTTGGGAGTGAATCTGAAGGTCTAGGACCTTACTGTATACCATTGTAGACTTTATAAACACTGTACACTTAGGATGCACTAAATTTATTTTAATTTTATTTCTTCAATAGTGAATGAATTTTAGCTTACTGTAACTTTTTTCTTTATAGATTTAAAATTTTTAAAACCTTTTTGACTCTTTGGTAGTAACACAGCTTAAAGCCAAAACACATTATATATCTGTACAAACATTTTATTTCTGTGAATTACTATTTTATAATAATAGAATAATAATGTTATAGAAAAATAGAATAATGTATTCTATTTAAAATATTTTTTTCTTTATAAACATTTTTTGTTAAAGACAGGACACAAATAAACACATTTGCCTAGGCCTACACAAAGGGGGATTCATTAAAACACTCTCTTCCACCTCCATATCTTGTCCCAGTGGAAGGTGTTTAGAGAGCTTTCTTCTCCTTAATAACAATGCCTTTTTCTAGAATACCTCCTAAAGGACCTGCTAGAGGCTGTTTTTGAATTAGCTGTTTTATGTTTTTTAGTAAGTGGAAAAAAAACACTCTAAAATAATGATAAAAAGTAGACTATAGTAAGTACATAAACCAGTAACATAGTTGTTTGTTATCATTAAAAAGGATTATGTATTTTACACAATATTAGATGTTACACTTTTATAAAACTTGCAGTGCAGTAGATTTATTTACACCAGAATTACCACAGCAGGTGAGTAATACATCATATTATGACGTTAAGAAGGAGATAACATCACTAGGTGATAGATATGATTCAGCTCCCTTATAATCTTGTGGGAGCACCATCATACGGTGACAGTCAATTCCCGACTTACTCAATGGCTTAACTTTTCATTGTTCTACTCTATTATCATGGAAAAGTGATACACATTCAGTAGAAATTGCACTTTGAGTACCCATACAACCATTCTGGTTTTCCCTTTCAGTACAGTTTTTAATAAAGTAAATGAGATACTCAACACTTTATTATAAAACAGGTTTTGTATTAGATAATTTTACCTAACTGTGGGCTTATAGAAGGATTTGAGCGCATGTAAAGTATGGTAAGCTATGTTCAGTTTATTAGATATATTAAATACACCTTCAGACTATTTTTTTTTTTTTAGCTTAAAATAGGTTTATTGGGATGTAAGTTCATCATAGGCCAACAAGCATCTGGAGGTATATAACTACTTCTTTGTGTTTTACTCTATGGTGCATAAAGGTTATATGGTTATCACGGTGAAAATATGAGAAATGCACCCTTTTTTGTTCACAGGGAGGAAAAGAATATTTATTGTAAAATATACCCATGTTCTTGGCCATAACAAGACTTACTCTCCGGGGTAAAAAACATTGCCATAGTCCTATCTCTGCTACAGGAAGGAAGGACATTCTTCCCAATACAACTGTCTCTGGTTGTTTTGTTGTTGTTTTGTTTTGTCTTGTTTTTTAATTTCACCTAAGGGAGTCAACTGAAAAAAAGTAGTTGATATGGTTTGACAGATCTCAGCTGGAGTTGTAGTTCCCATAATTCCCACATGTTGTTGGGGGAACCTGGTGGAAGATAACTTCATCATGGGAGGTGGATTTCCCCAGACTGTTCTCATGGGAGTGAATAAGTCTCACGAGGTCTGATGATTTTATAAGGGGTTTCCATTTTCACTTGGCTTTGGAACTGCATAAGAGGCAGAAGTTAGAACATTTTAGAAGGCTCAGAAGAAGACAGGAAAATGTGGGAAAGTTTGGAACTTCTTAGAGATGCATTGAATGGCTTGGACCAAAGTGCTGATTATGATACAGCCAATGAAATCCAGGATGAGGTGGTCTCAGATGGAGATGAGAAACTTTTTAGGAACTGGAGTAAAGGTGACACATGGTATATTTCAGCAAGAGACTGGGGACATTTTGCCCCTGCCCTAGAGATTTCTGGAACTTTCAACTTGAGAGACATGATTTAGGTATCTGACAGAAGAAATGTCTAAGCAGCAAAGCATTCAAGAGGTGATTTTTGTGCTGCTAAGAGCATTCAATTTTAAAAGAAAAACAGAATTAAAGTTCTGAAATTTTGCAGACAGATGACGCAATAAAAAAGAAAAGTTCATGTTTTAAGGAGAAATTGAAGCAAGTTGGATAAATTTGCATAAACATTGAGAAGCCAAATGTTAATCACCAAGACAATGGAGAAAATGTCTCCAGGGCAGGTCAGAGACTTCTGTGGCAGCCCCTCCCATCACAGGTTTAGAGGCCTAGGGAAAAAAAAAATGGTTTTGTGGGGTGGGCCCAAGGCAACCCCCTAACCCTGTGTGCATCCTAGGGACTTGGTACCCTGCCTCTCAGCTGCTCTATCCATTGCTAAAAGAGGTCAAGGTACAGCTTCAGCTGTTGCTTCAGAGGATGCAAGCCTCAAGCCTTGGCAGCTTCCACATGATGTTAAGCCTGAGGGTGCACAGAAGTAAATAATTGATTGCCTAGATTTCAGAGGATGTATAGAAATGCCAGGATGTTCAGGCAGAAGTTTGCTACAGAGGTGAGGCCCTCATACAGAACCTCTGCTAGGACAATGTGAAAGGGAAATGTGGAGTTGAAGGTCCCACACAGAGTCCCCACTGGTGCACTGCCTAGTGGAGCTATGAGAAGAGTGACACCATCCTCTAGATGCCAAAATGGTATATCCACCAACAGTTTACAATCACATGCCTGGAAAAGCTGCAGACACTCAATGCTGGTCCATTAAAGCAGGTGAGGGGGAGTCTGTACCCTGCAAAACTGAAGAGATGGAGCTGCTCAAGACCATGAGAATTGGCCAATTTATCCTATTTGGAATAGGTGTAGTTATCCAATGCCTGTACTCCCATTGTATCTAGAAAGTAATTAACTTGCTTTGATTTTACAGGCTCATAGGCAGAAGGGACCTGCCTTATCTCAGATGAGACTTTGGACTGTGGACTTTTGATTTAATGTTGAAACTAGTTAAGACTTTGGGGGGACTGTTGCGAAGGCATGATTGGTATTGAAATGTGAGAACATGGGATTTGGGATGGGCTAGAGGAAGAATGATATGGTTTGGTTGTGTCCCCACTGAAATATGATCTTGACTTCTAGCTCCCATAACTACCACATGTTGGACAGAGACTCAGTAGGGGATAATTGAATCAGCGGGAGTGGTTTCCTCCAGACTTTCCTCATGGTAGTGAATAAGTCTCATGAGATCTGACAGTTTTAAAACAGGTTTCCCTTTTTCACTAGGTTTTCCTATTCTTTTGTCTACTGCCATGTAAGACATGCCTTTTGCCTCCCACCATGACTGTGAGACCTCCCCAGCCATGTGGAACTGTGAGTCCATTTAAACCTTTTTCTTTATAAATTACCCAATTTTATCTGCAGCATAAAAATGGACTAATGCAGTAGTTAACAAGTTAGAACATCATGAAAATAAACTGAATATACTGCAACCAGGAACAAGAGTAGGGAAAATGGGGAAGAAAAAGACTGCAATGAGGAAATACTTATGCAAGTTGTAGCCCAAAGACATATCTCACCAAAAAGAATGAGATATATATATCATATATATAGATATATAGATATATAGATATAGAGAGAAGGCTTTTTCTCCCCAACACCTTACCACCATATTAAAAGAGCTCTAGTAAGAGGAGATTAAAACTGAAAGTGCTTGAAATTGTACCATTTATACATTGGTGGGGGATATGTAATATGGTACATCCACAGTGGAAACCAGTTTGACAGTTTCTCACAATGTTAAACACAGAAGTACTATATAGACTTGCAAGTCTATTCCTACGTATGCACCCAGCAGAATTTATAACATGTTTTCACACAAAAACTTGTGCAAGAATGTTCATAACAGCAAATTTAAAATATCCAAAAAGTTAAAATTACCCAAATGCCCATTACCTGTTGAACAAGTAAAATTTATTGCTTTATAATGAAATACTATTCAGCAATAAAAAGGAATGAAATACTTGTATATACTACAACATAGATGAATCTTGAAAACACTACGCTAAGTGAAATAAGTCAGACATAGAAGGCCACGTATTGTGTAATTTTATTTCTATGAAATGTCCAGATAGGCAAATGCAAAGACAACAGAACGTAAATCAGTAGTTGCTAAGACATATGGGGTAGACAAAATTGGTCATAACTGCTAATGAGATGGAATTTCTTTTCAGAGTGATTTATATGATCATATAGTGGTGATGATTGAACAAAATTATACATATATTATAAACCACTGAATCATACACTTTAAAATAGTTTTAATGGTGTTTCTCAATATTAATTTGAACTTTATCCAAAAATAGTTTTCAAAATCTGAAAAAGCTGGAAGTCACAGACTCTATATTAAGGCTAAAAATACCATGTGAAGAAAGGCTAAAAATGCAATGTGAAAAAAGCAATGAAATGTGAAGTTTCTGACATCTATAAATACAGTAAATATTAAACACAGTCCAATTTCCTATCATATTAACATAAATCTTCACACTATATCTCTTTTTATCTATTTACCCAATAAACAATGTCAAGTTTTCAACATCAAAAGGCACAAGCCCCTGAGCAGACAGAGCAAGAATCAGAACCAAAATCAGATATCATGCAGATGCTGGAATTATCATCACACAGGAAAATTTAAGTAACTAGTATTAATATGTAAAATGCTACACTGGGAAAGGATATAGCATGCAAGAATGCATGGGTAATGTCAAAAGAAAAATGCAATTTTAAGAAAAAAAGGAAATAGTAGAAATCAAAAACATTTTAATAGAAATAAAGAATTACATTGATGGGTCCACATCATATGAGTATCATCATGTGTATACTTACCACTTAAGTGAAAACAATTAGTAATCATGAAGATTCATCAATAAAATTTCCCAGACTACAATACAGAGACAGAGAAAAGAGGAAATCTCAAAAAATTGTTTGACAATTTCCAAAGATATAACTTCTATTGGAACTACAAAAAGAAACACAAAAACAAATAAATGCAGCAAAATAAATAATTAAAATATTAATGTGAAATACTTTCCAAAATTAATAGCAGACAGCAAACTACATATTTAGGAAACAACAGAGCACCAAGAAGAACAAATACTCCCACCAATAAAAGCAAGCAAACTAAAACAGGAAACAATAGCAATATGCCAGGCACATCATATTGAAACTACAATAAAGCACAAGCAAAAAGAAAATCTTGAAATAAGCTGAATGAAAAACATCTTATCTTTCCAGAAACAAGGGAACAGATTACATCAGGCAAGAGGAGAGCACAGTGAACTCTTTAAAGTGTTGAAAGAAAAATTCACCATCTGTAATACTGTGCATACATCCAATGATATTATTTTTCAAAACTGAAAGAAATGTAAATTGCACAGACAAACAAAAATGGAAAAAATTCATTCCCAGAACTTCCCTGTAAAAAACATGCTAGAAATTTTTCAGGCAGATGGAAGCTTCTATGGATCAGAAACTTGAAACTACTTATAAAAAGGAAAGAAAGAGTTGGAGAAAGAATAAATACAAATAAAATTATTATTTTTTACTTTTCTAATTTGATTTAAAGATAAATTAAGTAACTATATATTGATCATTATATGCAGGTAAGTGTAAAGAATGAAAAATCCAACAAACATTATAAAGTAACAATATATTGGCTGATTATAACGTGAATAAGTTAAAATAATGAAAAAATATGACCAAAGTTTTGATTAACAGTAATATATCATTTTGACATAATGTATCCTTGATATCATATGATAAAATTAGCATTTTAGTTTTGTGTTTTTATCCCTCAAACTCCTATTTCCAGTGTACTCATGAGAGAAAAACTTCAAATGAATTATAGTTGAGAGGATATTCTACAAAATTTCCAACGAGTACTCCATAAATCCTCCAAGTTCATCAAAAACAAGGAATATCTGAGACTCTACCCCACCCAAGAGTAGTCTGAGGAGACATGATGAATGTGGTATCCCAGATGGAATGCTGGTATAAAAAAATGACATTGGGTAAATGCTAATAAAATCTTAATATGTGTGAAGTTGTGTTAATGATAATGCATCATTATCAGTTTATTAGTTGTGACAATTATGTCATACTAATGTAAGATGTTAACGGTAGAGATAAATAAGTGCTGGGTATATGGGAACTCTGCACTATCTTCGTAATTTTTCTGTAAATTTAAAACTATTCTATATTAAACATTTATAAAAGTAAAAATATATGGTGGGTCATTTATTATGCTTTTACATACTTTACTAGTGTTACCATTGTATCTAGAAATGCATACACAATATTAGACATCTAATTTTAAACTTCTACTTAATATGGAATAATACATGTTATTTCATGTTAAAACAATTTACAGAAAAATCTCATTTGATTCACAATTCTGAGTTAAAGATTCTGAAAATTAAATTTGGTGAGGTATCTATGAAAATTAGGCCAATCACCACCATAGCCCACTGACTTAATGAAATGAAAGTTTCACACATATGTAGTAAATAAATATATACACACATCCACATACACACATATATGTATATGTATACACATACACACATATATATTCACAAATATATATTTATTTACATTTATATGAATATAGACTTGGAAGAGTTGATCTAGGTAATCACGGAAGTTTTAAGCCTCAAAATTTCATCTCCCAGTTTGCTGTCAGAGCTAATTTTGACAGTTTACAAGTTACATAATTTTATATAAATGTTTTCTAGGTGCCACCATCAGCAATTTTAAAGTACTTGCTTATACAGCAAGAGGTCTTTTTATATAGATATCTGGTACCAAGAGGTGGTAAATGTAATTTCAAATTATATTTTAATGTCTTATTTGCTTGGACTTTAAAAACTTTGTAGTTTTTTCATATTGACAGTGATATCTCATGAGAGACAATAAAACTTTTTTTGCTAAACAAAGATTAAAAATGAGCTTATTAATGTATACTATCATAGTAGAACTGTTGACTTTTGCAGCAATTCTGCAGATTTTCTTTTACATTTAATTAGAACGCAGGTATTTTGTTTGGTTTCCCCAAAAGCATATCCTTTAATAAGAAATTGTGAACTACTAGTTTACGGGGTAATCCCACAAAGAACTAGAAGAAGAGTACAAAGTTGAGAGAGTACAGATAAGGAAAAAAGTACATGCATCTTAAATAAGATGCAATTTTGGACAACTGGAACACTAGGAGACGATGTGAAACATATATCTGAGTTTTTCACAGTAAAGAGAAAACCTGGACTAAGTAGTCAGTTGGCAGTAAGATTAGGTGCAAATTATTTGGAGAATTAAAGAGACAGAGCAACATATTTCATGAGCAGATATGAAATATTTTTGCAAATTAAGAGATCAGATTTATTAGACAAATGGATTGAGAAAGTCAAGATGAAACCAGGACTAATGGATATGTGAAGCTATACAGTATTCAAAGCTAACTCTAGTATACGATATAAAATTTTAATTTTTCTGCATGTCTTCAAATCATTAAGAGCATCAATTATAGTGATAAGCATATAACTCACATTCATAATCTGTGGATTATCAAAATAAGCTTATATATCAGCAGTAACCTTCATTAGTACAATATTAATTTGATTATACATTCAGTATATTTTTAGATTGAGAATCTTCCTTTCATTAAACAGTAAATGACTTCTCATGAATTTAACTAACATTTATTTCTCATGACAAATAGTTAAGCTTTCGTAGCAATCAATCATTGTGTACAACGTTTTCTCTTTTTCTCCTTTTGCTAGGATTATCCTGTTTTAAAAATTTGTTTAGCAACATGTTGGGAAAAAGGAATGTAAAACTAATAAATATAATTTTATTAAAACATAGAATGTTGACTTTTCTTATAAAGGTAGAATGAGAGCAGTACTTAATGCTAGCTACATTTTAAATTTTTTATTATACTAGATTGTCTGTAACTATCAAGTTTGTCATCATGACCTCAGGAGAGTTAATGAGGTCATTCATGTTTAGTGCTTAACACATTTACAATCATTTTCAATAATCTATGAGCTCATAGATTTGTTCTGACATCTATAATACTAAGAATGACTTAATTTTTCAACTAAAATAGTTAATATTTTAACTATTTTTGACAATTTTAAGCTTAGTTAATATTATCTTTTATTAAGTTATCATATCTGATTCATCAGCCTTCTACATATAATGAAATCTGCAATATAAGTAAGGCTTTTATTTCAGAATTTATTATTTTTTTCAATTTTTATTTTTTATTTTAAATTTGTTTGGACATTGAATCACTTTTCACTCAAATAAATATTCCAATAGCATTCTATGGATGCATTTTATTCAAATTCAGAAATTTAAAGAACACTACTATTTTTACTATTTGCTTTATATACACAGATATGTGCAAAAAGATATACTCTAACCATGTACCTGGATATGACTTAAATGTAATTTGTTCACTACAGAATCAACAACTATGTTTTTATTAGTTTTTCTCTGTTTCACTTGTTTTAATAATAAAGAAACTATATAAAACTGTTCACAAAAGGTTGGAGGGAATATTGTGGAATGGATTGTGTGAACTCCTGTGGCTTCCCATTTATTCAAACAGGAAAGCCACAGGACCACTGGGCTTGTGTTGTAAGACAACTGAGACACTCTGTGTCTCAGGTGCTGAAACCCAGGAGGCAGGAAGGATCTTTCTTTTGTTGTTTATAAGAGAATGCTGATTAAAGTCTGCACTTTAGCAAGGTGAAAATTTGAGGTACTTTGGGTGATTATATACGTGAAACAAACTGAAAAACTACAAAGTTACAAGGTTGTACATTGAACCCATGAAATATTATTTAAAGCTGTTGAATTTGAAACAGTAACGATTGTAATACCCTATGAAGCTCTCCTTATATTCCAGTTATTGACCTTAGTACTTTTAAAATATTTTGTAATGTAATTTACTTCTATGAAAAATACTATATCTCCATTTTTCAGTTAAAATACTGAGGCTCTAAAAAGTAAATAATGTGTCCAAATTTACAAATTTGCAGCATAAATACAAATCCAGATTTATATGTTTATAGAGCAGATACTTCAATTTTCCAGTTTTATTTTTTTCTTATTTTCAGGTATTATTTTTTAGATAAAGTCAAATCAAAGTAAAATGTAATATTTTGAATATATTATAATTATTCTTATATTGTTTCTGAATATTTAAAATGATAAGATAGCCTAATAAAAAGTTTTAGAATGGTTTATGACAAATTTAAAATTAAAGACATGATAGCAGCACTGTTTTATACAAATTAATGTAAATTTTGCATGTCACTGGAATTTTATTCTATTTTTCAAAAATTGTAATCCACTCCAGACCCAAAAATGATAGATCCAATGGCAGCTTATATCATGCGCCTAGAAAATCTGCCAACATTAAACTCAAACCCATGAGAACAGCCACAGGGGCTGTACCCTACAAAACCACAGGGGATGAGCTGCCCAAGGCCTTGGGAGACCACCCCTTCCACCAGAGTGTCCTGGATATAAGACATGAAGTCAAATGAGATTATATGGAAGCTTTAAGATTTAATAGCTGCCCTGCTGGGATTTAGATTTGCATGGAGCTTATTGCCCCTTTGTTTTGACCAATGTCTTCATTTTGGAATAGGAATGTCTACCGAATGCCTGTACCACCACTGTGTTTTGGAAATAAATAACTTTTCTTTGATTTCACAGTCTCACAGGTGGAAGAAGGAAAGTCTCAGATGATTCATAGGACGTTAGACTTGATGGTGGAACAAATTACACTTCAGGGGACTATTGGGAATGAATAATTGTATTTTGCAATATAAGGGCATGAGATTTTGGGGGAGCAGGGGTGGGAACATATGATCTAGATGTTTGTCACCTCCAAATTTCATATTGAAATGTCATCCTCAGTGTTGAAGATGGAGTCTGGTGGGAGGTATTTGGATCATGAGGGAATATCCCTTATGAATAGCTTAGCACCATTACTTGGTGATGAGTGAGTTTGTGCTCTGAATCCATGCCAGATCTGGTTGTTGATAAGTGTGTGGTATCGCTCCCCTCCCTCTCACTCCTGGTCTTACTGTGTGGTACACTGGCTCTACACTTTGCATTCTGCCATAATAAGAAGCTTTCTGAGGCTCCCACCTGAGGCAATGCCAGCACCATACTTCCTTTATAGCCTACAGAACTGTGAGCCAAAAAAACTGCCGTTTTTTAAAAAAATAAATTACTGTCTCAGTTATTTCTTTACAGTAGCAAAGGAATGGCATAACACATGCATTTTCCCTCTAGCCTAATTACACAGAGCACACTTTGAATAATTTTTAGATTATTGTGAAGTATCTTTGTACCCAATATTTGGCCTCCCCCTTTCTTCTTTTTCCATTCTCTTGTCCTTTCCTGCATTCTTATGTGCTTAAAAAAAGAATCCTGTTTTAAGATATACTTTGATCCAAATTATCCATGATATTATAGGACAGGGTCCTGAATGTATGCTATTTTTCAATACTTCTAACTTGTTAGCCAAGTAGCGCATATTATCTGGCATTGTGGTTCTAATATTCTTCTGTCTGGCCCTCCTAAATACATTTCAAGCCCCTGACCTTTAATTCAACCTGAAGAAGTCAGTCAGTTTACACTGATGTGTATGTCACATTTTTCAAGACTCATTTTATAATAAAAGTAAATTTATTATATCTTAAGTACATTTTCTTTGGCACGAAGCTTTAATTAGTGCATTTGAATAAGGATCATAGCCTTAAATATGTAAAAAACTTAAAAATCTCTTTTAAAATATGTAACAGTTAAAAAATCACTTTATTCTTTTCATATTGCAATTATCACTTAGTAAAAATGTGTGAAAACTCATTATTTTAATGTGTGAGTTTCAAATACCTCCCTAACCACAGCTCAAGTGAATGCGTTATGAAAAATCTACAGCAACAACAATGAAAATGTCATTACCTTTCCTGCGTAAGCTAACATCAAGATATGTTTTGAGATACTCCCTCTAAGCCATGGAAAACTTATACCAATGTTCTTCAAACTGTTAGGAACCATGTTTTTAGTTTGTTTTTATTTGCTCGTTTAGTTTGTTTTTATTTGCTTGTTTCATTTCATTAGGATTTTTATTGTATCTTCAGGGAAAAAAGAGAAGGGATCTGGCATATGTCTGGTCCTTGCTCCCACCTCTAACAAGAAAACGAAAAATGCCATAGTAGAGCCATTGACATTCATTGAATCCATGCTTAATACTTTTTTTCATTGAGTAGAGAAATTAGCTGTTATTAAAACAAAGCAAAAGAAAACAAAACAAACAAAACAAAAATAACCAAAAAAGCAATTGAAAACCACTGGCTTAGAGGCAAACAGGATAACATAAACCATAAAATGTCTGCTAAATATATCATTAGTGTGTGTGTGTGTTTGTGTGTGCTCACATGTGTGTGCATGTGTGTTTTTGTTATGACTTCTAGGAGTATTTTGGGGTCCCTACACCATAACAATAGGTCATCAACCTCCTTATATATTGTATACTACTAACTTGCTCTCTCCCGTTATCCTGAGGAAAAAAAAAAAAAAAAAAAAAAACAGAAGCATAAAATTATCCATGAAAAGCAGAATAAAAAGGAGTTGAATGCTTTAACCACAGTCTTATCTTGGGGAATAGGCCAATGTACTAATGTGCTCATTTTCTCTCTTTTAATGGAAAGCAGCAGGAAAATAATTGATATTTGGTAAAGTCTGCTGCTGTGAATATTGCCATGTATTCTTTTGAGAACCATGGTGATGATCCAAAGAGGTAGTATTACCTTTTAAAATAAAAAACAACACAAAACAAAACAACAAAACAAAACAAAAATCTGTCATGGTGTTTTTGAAGCAGTGTTGCATATATTATTTTAACAATAATTGAAATTGATTTTGACAATAAATATAAAGTTATTATAAAGTTACTACTGGTTTCAATAGAGGATATAAAGCTAGAAGCTTAAAGGCACCACATAAGACTTCAGATGTTTAAAAAAAAAAAGAAAAAAGATCAGGCCTGGTGGGGTGACTCATGCCTGTAATCCCAGCACTTTGGGAGGGCAAGGTGGGTGGATCCCTTGAGATCCGGTGTTTGAGACAAGCCTGGTCAACATGGTGAAATCATATGTCTACTAAAAATACAAAATATAGCCGGGTATGGCGGCACCTGCCTTTAGTTCCAGCTACAGAGGTGGCTGAGGCAGGAGAATCACTTGTACCCAGGAGGCAGAGGTTGCAGTAAGCCGAGATCGTGCCATTGCACTCCAGCCTGGGCGACAGAGCATGAATCGGTCTCAAAATAAATAAATAAATAAATAAAGACTCTCTGCATTGTCTGTAGAGAAACGGTATTTATCTGTATTTAGATAATAGTTCAAGAAGGGAACAGCTTCCAAATTATTGAAACCTTTCTGAAAAGGGAAAGTTTCCTAAAGTGTTGTATTTAAGATTATTGTTATTTCTATGGCATACTCCAGTCTAACCATGGTGGAGTCTTGAAGTCCACATCCACTTTTTCCCTATTGCATGGGCATTTGAAAATATGTGATTCTCTTTCCTAAGTAAATGATCAACCTAGACAATCTTTTGTGCTAATATATAATATAGAAAGACTGGATAAGAAAGGAAATATTATGGTGATAATGATTCTATAAAATGGCAAATGTATGAAGTATCATAAAATTTGGAAAATGTAAATTTATCACTGCCAGCTACAAGTACTTGCAAGTGACCCCAAAGGTCACTGATGTGTGCTTATTTTCAATTTTTCAGGTTTCTTTATGGGAGTGAGCCACTCGTCTAATGACATGGACAACACAGTGGCTAAGCAGCCACTTTACAATGTGTCTCAATATAGTTTTCTCCATTCTTTCTGCCTTAGAAAAATATGTCGTGATTAGACAAATGATTTCTTTAGGTGAAAATAGAACTAAAAAGAAGTCGAAGAGTTATTCATGTTGGCAGATAAGTTTTAGAAATGAGAATTATGAACCAAATTTCAAAATTGGATAAATTAAAATGTAAATGTTAAATTGTGCAGCAGTTTATGAATGTTTTATTGTGCAGCAGTTCATGAAATTTTATATATATAATTTTCAGATAGTACCCCAGTAAGTATAAAATTCTTCCCAAACTCATATACAAAATAGTTGTAAGATGACTTACTCATTCGTTCAAAGTCAGAGGAGAGTAACAGGAAACATGAGACTCTCATGGAAACAAGATTATGAATAAAAATCAAACATTCATACATTGGTTACATAAAGGAGCTGATATTTGGGGTCAATATGCTTTAAGTCACTGAAATAAATATATGCTTGTTCAGGAATATAAAAAAGAAAGAAAAATAAACTCTTTCTGTGAGTAAAGAGATGCTTAAGAGAATAGAAAGTATTCCCTGCTCACATTTTCAAGAGAATTATCATAGTTGCTTATATCTATAAGCCACTTGTGAATTTCAGTGCTGAGGTGTTTATTACTTCCTTTATAACATCATACACTTTCTCCCTCTTCAATAGATACAACACATACATTTAACAATATTGTAGAAAGATCACATTTACTCTTCGAAAATACTGACCAAGATGTGAGGATGTATTGAATAGAAATAGATAATCAAGAAGTACTAAATAAAGTGTGACCTAAAACATTAAATAATTTTGAAGAGCTCTGTGGAAGAAAATAAAATTATTTCATGAGATAGGCTTTGGTAGTATGATATTTCTGAGACAGCAGCTGATAAAAGTATCAAGGTCAATGCTTAAAAACTGAATTGGATGAACTGGTTTAAAGGGAAAAAAACTGTTGGAAGATATCAGAAATGTAGTAAAAGTTGTAAAAAAAAAAAAAAAAAGACAAAACAGAAACAATGAAGAATCAGGAAAACCGATTTTGAAATATTTAAAATATAGTAAATATTTCCTATCACTAAGATGCTAACCAACAGTTCATCCAGTTTGATTTTCACATTAAAACACAACTTTGATATTTCATTAAAAATTAAGCTTTTACTTATTTTTCTTTACTCCTTTAAAGTTGTTCATCAGAATGGTCTTACATATAAAATTTATTTATTTGTAAATGACTATTCCCACTGGTCTCTTACAACCCCGGTTTCAACCATCCCCCCGATATTTTCTGCCAGCTACTTCATCAATTTATTTTCCAAGGTTGATGTCAGTCACTCAATAGTATGCCAAAAGGAGATTTGATTCATCTAACTATTTATCCACTGTTTTTTTTTTTTTGCAGTTTTCATCAACTTCAGCTATATTTACTGTAAGATCCCTAATGACAAAACGTTCATCTATCACATCACCAGAGTATCACAACCGCAATTTGCTACCACAGACTCTGACACAGAGTAAAATCCCAAAAAATATTCTTACATAAATAAACTCATGAATGCATAATCATGCATACATCCATTAACTACAGCATTATCATCCTTTTTCTTTATTCTTGATATCAACATTATAACACTATTATTATAACTTTTTTTTGGTAACTGGACAATTCTTTTTTTTTTTTTTCTTGGATGTGCTCTTATTTTTCTTGTGTCATATGTTTTTCTTTTTTGTATTATTATACTTTAAGTTCTAGGGTACATGTGCATAACGTGCAGGATTGTTACATATGTATACTTGTGCCATGTTGGTGTGCTGCACCCATCAACTCGTCACCACCCATCAACTCATCATTTACGTCAGGTATAACTCCCAATGCAATCCCTCCTCCTCCCCCCTCCCTGTAATAGGCCCCTGTGTGTGATGTTCCCCTTCCCGAGTCCAGGTGATCTCATTGTTCAGTTCCCACCAATGACTGAGAACATGCAGTGTTTGGTTTTCTGTTCTTGCGATAGTTTGCTGAGAATGATGGTTTCCAGCTGCATCCATGTCCCTACAAAGGACACAAATTCATCCTTTTTTATGACTGCATAGTATTCCATGGTGTATACGTGCCACATTTTCTTAATCCAGTCTGTCACTGATCGACATTTGGGTTGATTCCAAGTCTTTGTTATTGTGAATGGTGCCGCAATAAACATACGTGTGCATGTTTTATCACAGCAGCATGATTTATAATCCTTTGGGTATATACCCAGTAATGGGATGGCTCGGTCATATGGTACATCTAGTTCTAGATCCTTGAGGAATCGCCATACTGTTTTCCATAATGGTTGAACTAGTTTACAGTCCCACCAACAGTGCAAAAGTGCTCCTATTTCTCCACATCCTCTCCAGCACCTGTTGTTTCCTGACTTTTTAATGATTGCCATTCTAACTGGTGTGAGATGGTATCTCATTGTGGTTTTGATTTGCATTTCTCTGATGGCCAGTGATGATGAGCATTTTTTCATGTGTCTGTTGGCTGTATGAATGTCTTCTTTTGAGAAATGTCTGTTCATATCCTTTGCCCACTTTTTGATGGGGTTGTTTGTTTTTTTCTTGTAAATTTGTTTGAGTTCTTTGCAGGTTCTGGATATTAGCCCTTTGTCAGATGAGTAGATTGCAAAAATATCTCCCATTCTGTAGGTGGCCTGTTCACTCTGATGGTAGTTTCTTTTGCTGTGCAGAAGCTCTTTAGTTTAATTAGATCCCATTTGTCAATTTTGGCTTTTGTTGCCATTGCTTTTGGTGTTTTAGACATGAAGTCTTTGCCCATGCCTATGTCCTGAATGGTATTACCTAGGTTTTCTTCTAGGGTTTTTATGGTATTAGGTCTAACATTTAACCAGGAAGAAGCCAAATCCCTGAATAGACCAATAGCAGGCTCTGATATTGAGGCAATAATTAATAGCCTACCAACCAAAAAAAGACCAGGACCAGATGGATTCACAGCTGAATTCTACCAGAGGTACAAGGAGGAGCTGGTACCATTCCGTCTGAAACTATTCTAATCAATAGAAAAAGAGGGAGTCCTCCCTAACTCATTTTATGAGGCCAACATCATCCTGATACCAAAGCCTGGTAGAGATACAACCAAAAAAGAGAATTTTAGACCAATATCGCTGATGAACATCGATGCAAAAATCCTCAATAAAATACTGGCAAACCGGATTCAGCAGCACATCAAAAAGCTTATCCACCATGATCAAGTGGGCTTCATTCCTGGGATGCAAGGCTGGTTCAACATACACAAATCAATAAACATAATCCAGCATATAAACAGAACTAAAGACAAAAACCACATGATTATCTCAATAGATGCAGAAAAGGCCTTTGACAAAATTCAACAGCCCTTCATGCTAAAAGCGCTCAATAAATTCGGTATTGATGGAACGTATCTCAAAATCATAAGAGCTATTTATGACAAACCCACAGCCAATATCATACTGAATGGGCTGGAAAAATTCCCTTTGAAAAGTAGCACAAGACAGGGATGCCCTCTCTCACCACTCCTATTCAACATAGTGTTGGAAGTTCTCGCTAGGGCAATCAGACAAGAGAAAGAAATCAAGGGTATTCAGTTAGGAAAAGAAGAAGTCAAATTGTCCCTCTTTGCAGATGACATGATTGTATATTTAGAAAATCCCATTGTCTCAGCCCAAAATCTCCTTAAGCTGATAAGCAACTTCAGCAAAGTCTCAGGATACAAAATCAATGTGCAAAAATCACAAGCATTCTTATACACCAGTAACAGACAAACAGAGAGCCAAATCATGAATGAACTTCAATTCACAATAGCTTCCAAGAGAATAAAATACCTAGGAATCCAACTTACAAGGGATGTAAAGGACCTCTCCAAGGAGAACTACAAACCACTGCTCAGTGAAATCAAAGAGGACACAAACAAATGGAAGAACATACCCTGCTCATGGAGAGGAAGAATCAATTTTGTGAAAATGGCCATACTGTCCAAAGTAATTTATAGATTCAATGCCATCCCCATCAAGCTACCAATGAGTTTCTTCACGTAATTGGAAAAAACTGCTTTAAAGTTCATATGGAAACAAAATGAGCCCGCATCTCCAAGACAATCCTAAGTCAAAAGAACAAAGCTGGAGGCATCACACTACCTGACTTCAAACTATACTACAAGGCTACAGTAACCAAAACAGCATGGTACTGGTACCAAAACAGAGATATAGACCAATGGAACAGAACAGAGTCCTCAGAAATAATACCACACATCTACAGCCATCTGATCTTTGACAAACCTGAGAAAAACTAGAAATGGGGAAAGGATTCCCTATTTAATAAATGGTGCTGGGAAAATTGGCTAGCCATAAGTAGAAAGCTGAAACTGGATCCTTTTCATACTCTTTATACGAAAATTAATTCAAGATGGATTAGGACTTAAATATTATAACTATTTAATAAGCTGAAAAATATATGATTCATGCTACTGCAATGAAAAACTTTACTGCCATCTTGGAAGATGTAAAAGGTAGACACACATTCTTGAAAAATTAAATGGAATAGCCTCAGTCTTATATGAAAGTTAACCAAAGCACCGGTTTAATTCAAAAAGTCCTTGTAGGTTTGTGCATACATAACCCTGTAGTTAATTTTTGGAAAACTAATGTGATTTATCATACTTTACCTCTTATGTTTGTAAAAGAATGTTGGTGCAATGCTGTAAATTAAGATACAAAAAATTCATTAAAATATATACATTGGTCTTATGTTTCTGATAATATGACAGAGCAAGTACATGAGATATCATTACTCCTCAAAACAACTAAAATCTTGGACAACAGATAGACAATTTTGTTTATGAATGGGTGGTATGACCAAAAATTAAGAAACTATCCTCTTCCCCTCCCCACAAAACAAACTATAAAATAAATCAAAAGAGGTAAGCAAATATTAAAACTAGTGCCTCTCATGGAAATTTTACTGATCACTTTTGACCAAAGGTTTTGATTTTTAAACCCATGTCAAAGATAAGAGAGCCTTGTCTGTGGTGTGATCGTAGAACCATAGAAGATGAGATATTAAGTTTGTAAACACAAGCCTCCGTATTAAGCTAGAGTTATCAAAGAGTAAAACCTCCATGAAACAGTATCCTAGGTAAAAACAAATATACTTTATAAGAGAGAAGACTTCTTTTTTTTTCTTAATCACTAGTAACTGCTGACTTCTGCTGTTCTACTTACCATTTATTTCTTATGTCTCTGACCTCTTATTTTGTATTGTGATAATGTCCAGGATTTTTAAATATTTATTTTATATTAGTATTAATTCTCTTATAGTATCACCTGTTTTATATACTAAATTACATATCACATACATATGATACTAAAATTGACTTTCAAAACTGTCATATTGTATTTTGTTTGAGCTTCATGTGCATTGCTAATTTTTGGATAGTTATTTTTCAAATTAAAAATACTAGATTAAAAAAAAATTGCCTACCTTTTCATAATGCTGTGTGATGGTTAATACTGAGGGTCAAACTGATTGGATTGAAGGTTGCAAAGTATTCTTCCTGGGCATGTTTGTGAGGGTGTTGCCAAGATTAACATTTGAGTCAGTGGACTGGGAAAGGCAGACCCACCCTTAACCTGGGTCAGCACAATCTCATCAGCTGCCAGTGCAGGCAGAATTAAAAGCAGGCTGAAGAATGCGAAAAGATTAGACTGGCTTACCTTCCAGCCTACATCTCTCTCCTGTGCTGAATGCTTCTCTCCCTCAAACATTGGACTCCAAGTTCTTCAGCTTTGGAACTTGGGCTGACTTTCTTGCTACTCAGCTTACAGATGGCCTATTGTGGGAGCTTGTGATCCTGTGAGTTAATATTCCTTAATAAACTCATATATATATACATATATATGTGTGTGTGTGTGTGTGTGTGTGTGTGTGTGTACATATATATATACACACACACACAAATATCTCCTTTCCCACTCCACTGACTTAAATGTTAATATATATATGTTTATATATATTTTATATATATATATATCCTATTAGTTCTGTCCCTCTAGAGAATCCTAATCCTGATTTTAATACAAAGAGTGGTTCTAGAGGAACAGAATATTAAGAATGGAGTCCTTTTGTTGGTTTGGGGGTTTCTGAATTTGCCTGCTTAGTGTGATTAGATCCTAAAATGCTAAGGACTCTACATCTAACAGTATGGAGAACACTGAGAGTCTTTGGCATGAATTGTTTAGAGCGTTATGCAAAATAAATGCATTTGACACTCTTGATTCACCACTTGTGAGAGGCAAGGACTTTAGTGACTCCATACATCATACTTTTGACCATATATGGAGAACCAAGAAACATGATGAGGTTGCTTGGTTGCTCCTAAGTTCACTGAACAAAGTGTTGAAAGAAAATGATGAACTCAGGATTCTAACTCCCAGCTTCAGAAGAAGATACTGAGCTTCAGATCTGCTAATATTGTCCTGAGTGACAGTCTTATCTCCTGTAGAGAAAGAGCTGAAAGTACGGAAAACCAGACACAGGCTCTTATCATTTGAGTGGCTGACCTGCAATGAAAGGTGCATACACAGCCTCGGCAGTTGTCTACTGTTATAGTGAGGGCATTGATTGGAAAAGAATGGGAGCCTGCAACTTGGAATGGGGATGTGTGGGAGGACCCTGATGAAGCAGGGGACACTGAGTTTGTAAACTCTGATGAACTTTTTTTCCTTTATCATGTGACATAAGATTTATTGACTTCTTATCAGCAGTTAAGTGTTGTTGACTTTATGTAATAACATTTGAGTTGAGGATTGGTGTGTTTCCTGTTGTATGATGAATAGTTGTTTTATGTTAGGCATAATTATGACCTTATTATTGTGTTTATTTCAAGATTATGTATAATCTCAGTATATATGTATATATTATAATGTAGTAGATTATGTATAATCTCAGTAGATGTTTAATTTGATAAGGGGTAGACTTGTGATAGTTGATACTGAGTTTCAACTTGGTTAGATTGAAGGATGCAAAGTATTGATCCTCGGTTTGTGATCCTGGGTGCATCTGTGAGGGTGCTCATGGTAACTACACTTCTAATCTCTGTAAGTATGTGAGGTGATAAATGTGTTAACTACTTGATTGTGCTATTTCCGAATGTATAGATACATCCAAACATGATGTTTTATACTTTAAAGGTATATATAATTTTATTTGCCAACTACACCTTTATAAATCTTTTCTATATTTCAAATATAAGTAGGATTATGCAGAATTTGTCTTTCTGTGTCTGGCTTATTTCTCTTAGCATGGTACACTTCATATTCATCCACGTTGGCCCAAATGATGTACATCCTTCTTTTTAAAGCCTAGGTAATATTTTTTTTTTTGTGTGTGTGTGTGTGTGAATGCACCTATGCATATATTCACATTTTCTTCACTTATTGATCCATGGACTCAGGTTGTTTCCATATTTGGTGATTGGGAGTAATGTAGCAATGAACATTGGAGTGCAGATATCTCTTGAACATACTAATTTCATTTCCTTTAGACATATACTGAAAAGTAGAGATTCTGGATCATATGATAGTTCTAACTTATTAGTTTTAGAAAATCTTCCATATTGTTTTCCATAAGGACTGTGTCAATCTACTTTTCCACCAATAACATACAAGGATTTCCTTTTCTCCACATCTCCATGAGATCTATTTTGACTTTTTGATAAAGCCTTGCTAACAAGTGTGAGGTGGCATCTTATTGTGCTTTTGATTTATATTTATCTGATGGTTAGACAAATTAGATATGGAAAGAATATAATAACACAACAAAGGTAATATCTGGCAGGGAAACATCATACTCACTAGCAAAAAGTTGAAAGCTTTTTTCTCTAAGACCAAGGACAAGATAAAAATGCCCAATCTTTTTACTTCTATTCAACATAGTATTGGAAGTCCTAGACAGAAAAATTAGGCAAGAAGAAGTAATAAAAGTAATGAAAGTAATAAAAATAACAAAGGAAGATATTTTGCCTCTGTGTTCATATGAACAAAATCTTACAAATACAAAACCTAAAAGACTAAACCTAACAGCTATTAGAACTAATAAATGAATTTAGTAACATACCAGAATATAAAGTCAACATACAAAAAATCAGTTGTCTTTCTATACACTAACAACAACCTATCAAAAAAATTGAAAAAAACAAGAGCCCATTTACAATATCATGAAAAAAATAAAACATGAATAAAATTTTTATTTTCATTATTTTTATTGTGTTGTTATTTATTTCTATTTTTTTTTAATTTTTGATACACTGTGGTTGAATCTTCAGGTGCAGAATCCATGGTAATGAAAGGTTGACTGTACTTAAGAATTAATTTAAGCAAGATGAAAAATATATACACTGAAAACTGTAAGAAAGTGAATAAGATATAAATAAATAGAAACATACTTCATGCTCATGGATTATAAGAATCAATATTGTCTAAATGTTCACACTACCATAACAATTTATATATTCAATGCAATACATATCAATTGTTCATTGGCATTTTTCAGAGTAATTAAAAAATCCTAAAATTCATATGAAACCACAAAAGAACCAAATAGTTAAATCAATGTTGAGCAAGATAAACAAAGCTGGAGGCATCACACTTCTTGACTTCAAATTATATTACAAAATTGTAGGAATCCAAAGAGTATGGTGCTGGCATAAAAACAGACACGTAGCCCAATAAAATAGAATTAAAAGTCCAGAAATAAACTTAGGCATATAGAGTCCAGAAATAAACCTAGGCATATAGAGTCAATAGATATTTAAGAAGAGTTCCAAGAATATACATTAAGGAAAGGATAGTCTTTTTTAATAAATGGTGTTGGGACAACTGGTCATCTACATCCAAAGTTATAAGAGTATATCCTTATCTTATAACATACACAAAAATCAGCTCAAAATATATTAAAGACTTAAACACAAAACCTGAAACTGTAAAATTCCTAGAAGAAAATATTGGAAAAAATCTACAAGACTTTGGTCTTGACAAGGAGTATTTAGTTATGACACCAAAAACACAGGCAATACAAACAAAAATAAAAGAGTAGAACACATCAAACTATAGAGCTTCTGCACAGTTCATCAAAATGAAAAGGTAACCTACAGAATGGGAGAAAATATTAACCATATATGTGATAAGAGGTAAACATTCAAAATATATAAGAAATTTATAACTCAATAGTAAAGCAACAAGTAACCTAATTAAAAACGAAAAAAAAAAAAAAAAAAAAAAGCAACTCAAAAGACAATTTTTTCCTAAGAAGACACACAAATCGCCAAAACATACTTGGTAAAAGTATACAAAGCCTATTTCTAAGTTTCAGCTTAGGAACCTCAAAATATGAAACAAATAAATTATTCTGCTTCTTCTAACGCTTAAAGTCTAAAAACTCCGTAGGACTTTCTATTAAAGTAGGCAGATAGCCTGCAATGAGCAGGAATTCTTGGAGAGGCTACCCACTCACAATCATCAAAAAACAATGGCCTATGATGTCACTTCTGATTTTGTGGATTGGGCTCATTCTTAGCCTGAGAACTCTTCCTCCAAAACTCAATCACCCTAGAGTAGCCTTTTACTCATTTTAATAGTACAAAACATAACTCTGGGTGAAGATTGTAAATGTTAATGAGACATGCAGTATGTGTACCAGCATACACAACCACAGTACATGTGTGCCCAAGGGACCAGTGGAAACATGCTTGCAAGTAACACCTCCTCACACGCTTTCATGAATAATCATGTAAGATTCTCATAAAGAGGGTTTCCCCAGAACTAGTTGGGCCTGGCTGATTCTCTCAAGCAGCATGTTCTGCCTTGACTTTCAGAGGATACTGTCACTTTAAATAATCTCTGCTGCTTTTTAACCCTTGTCATGCATCTTGGCTGAATATATACCTCCAAGATAAGAACCCAGGAACCGACATTCCTCCGGTTAACATTTCTAGGGTCTTGTTGGCCTAGGTTAATCTGCTCCCTAATCTTTTCATTTTCTCCTGAGATACTGGATCTTTGAAATGCAGAACTGATTCAACAATTTTACCATTCTTTGTGCAGTTTATCAGTTTTCTGAGGCAAAACACAGGGAAATGCCTATATAGAGATTAAATTAAAAAGGATTTAAATGGCCACAATTTTGCATATTTCCAAGAACTTGTTAAATATAATGCTTTCAAATGTAGTAAGGTTGGCAAATTTTTGCTCTCTACATTAAGGTTTAGAAATAATTGAAACAATGTCTATATTCCAAGGAAAGCAAGCCATAATAAATATACCCATTAGTTTACTTTTTTCACAAGATGATTCAACTATATCTTGATGTAGAGAGAAACGATTTGCTAACCTTACTACATTTGAAAAACATTAGGTTTAACAGGTGCTTGGAAATATGCAAAATTTTAGCTATTTTTCTCAACTAAGAATTTGAAATGTATTCCGATTTATATCTAGTGTTTTAAGTGGACTTGTAGGCAAAAATGAACAAACACAGACTGCTTATTTCTTCAACATGTAATTGCCTCTAGAATAATAGTTTTACCTTCTCTTGATAAGTAACTGATAGGTTGAATTCAATGTTTTGGCTTCTATTTGGAAAAGAATGCGTCAACAAATTAGCAACAGATAATTTACTTCATAAGTATTGATAGTTTTTCTTGCGGTGGTAATTCTCAAGTGAGCAACTTTAGGTGTAAGTGTTTTATCACATTTTATTTCCAATTGTTTTCACTGACAATTAGATGTATACAAGAATGTGAACTAAGAATACATTTTTAGGGAGGGGAACATCACACACCAGGGCCTGTCAGGGGGTGGAGGGCTAGCGGAAGGAGAGTATTAGGAAAAGTAACTAATGTAGATGACGGGTTGATGGGTGTAGCTGGCCACCATGGCACATGTATACCTATGTAACAAACCTACACATTCTGCACATGTATCCCAGAACTTAAAGTATAATAAAAAATATGTTTCCAAGATGTATAGTTTTTATTCTTAGTATGCTTCATGGGGTATCATTTATTTTACATGTCACACATATACTATTATATACTGCAATTATTATAATGACTCAATAATAAACAAAATTGTGGCAAACATTTTCCAAGTATCAAAACAGATAAAATAACCATAGGGAAAGTAACGAACTGCAGAATGAATGCAGAAAGTTATAAAACCACTTAAAATACAGAAATTATAATTGAATCTGATGAGCATGGCTTAATTATTTGTATTTTCTCATTATTATCATGTCATACCAAATTTCCTGAACTCAGGAACAGAAAAAATAAATTTGGCTACACTAGGCAAATCTCTACCTTATTTAAAACAATAGTTCCAGAATTCTATAATTACTGGAATGATGAATGTAAGGCTAATTTATATTTAATTTTCTTCTTTTATATTTCCTTTAAATAAATTGATTGACTTAAATTTGCCTTCATTATTTTCCAAGATTCTTAACAGGCACTGAATAACTGAATGTATGTCAAAAAAAAGTAATAAGCTGAGAATTTCAATTACTTGTAGTTTTACTATTTTAAAAGTAATGTTATCGCTAATTAAAAAATTAGGCAAATTATTTCTTATCTCTAATAGATATCTAAATCATGAATACAGAATGCTATTTTTATAATGTGTAAAATTTTAAGTGGACTAATTAGAAAATATTAATACTAATATAATATTAATTATCTTCTTTGATATTACTTATATTGATTATATTAAACTTATATAATTATTTAATGATATAATTAATATATATAAATTGATGAAATTATTTTCTAGGAAAATAAATGATGTTCATGCATCACATTTTTAGTCTTGGTTCAAATAATAATAAATTCAGAAGGTATTCTAAAATAAACAAGTTACCTATTTGCAAACTAAGTTTATGATAAATGCCTAAAATCCAGAATATATAAGTAACTTAAATCAGCAAGCAAAAACCAAATAACCCCATTAAAAAATGGACAATGGGCAGGAACAGATACTTCTCAAAGAAAGACTACAAGTGGCCAACAATCATCAGAGAAATGCAAATCAAAACCACAATGAAATGCTTTCTCACACCAGTCAGAATGGTAATTATTAAAGAGTCAGGAAAAAAAAAAAGATACCAGAAAGGTTGCAGGAAGAAGGAAACAATTATTATTATGAATGAATTCTTCATTATATTTTTCCTACTCTGTTGAAGCTTTAATTTCAACAGGAAGTATACTAAGTAACTTTAAACAGCATATCCATGATGTAGATTTAGCTTTTCTGTATAATATGACTTTTCCACTCCAATTCTAAATTGCAAAAACAGCCACAGATAATTTAAGACTAGAATTAGAATGCTACAATAATAATAGGTCTATTAAATGTAATGATAATAAATAACAAAAATATTTTGGGTTGTTTTATATATAAGTAAAGCAAAATACCAAGAATGTTATGTTTTCCACAAAAGAAACCTGTCAGATATTATTCTTCCAAATTTACATATACTACAGTTTGATAAAGGAAAAGTTATCTGTTAACAGTTTCACAGCATATAAGATAAAAAGTTGGTATAAAATCACATCTGTCAGATTACAGACCCAGGTTCTATTATACAATGAAGTTATCTTAATCATAAAATATTTTCTTTCTCAATCATTTGCTTCATGTTTCCACATAAACAATACAGTATAAAATTAATCACTCTTGTTATTCTCACACTGTCATAAAGAACTACCTGAGACTGGGTGGTTTATCAATAAAAGAGGTTTAATTGGCTCACGATTCTGCAGACTGTACAGGAAGCATGGCTGGGGAGGCCTCAGGAAACTTATCATGGCAGACAGCAAAGGGGAAGCCAGCCTGCCCTACATGGCTGGAGTAGGAGAGGGAGGGGGTGAAGGGGGAGGTGCTACACACTGTCAAACAACCAAATCTCCTGAGAACTCTATCAAGAGAACAACAAAAAGGAAGTCTGCCCCCATGATTCAATCACCTCTCACCCGGCCTCTCCTCCAACACTGGGAATTACAATTCAACATAAGATTTAGATGAGGACACAGAGACAAACCATATCATTCTTTCCCTGGTCCCTTCCAAATTTCATCTCCTTCTCACATTTCAAAGCACAATCATGCCTTCCCAATAGTCCTCCAAAGTCTTAACTCATTTCAGCATTAACTCAAAAGTTCAAGTCCAAAATCTCATCTAAGACCAGGCAAGTCCCTTCTGCTTATGAGCCTGTGAGATCAAAAATTAGTTTATTACCTCCAAGATATGGTGGGTGTACAGGTATTGGCTAAATGCTCCCATTCCAAAAGGAAGAAATTGGCCAAAATAAAGGGGATACAGGCCTCGTGCAAGTCTAAAACCAAGGAAGTCAGTAATTCAATCTTAAGGCTCCAAAATCATCTCTTTGGATTCCATGTCTCACATTCAGACCACATGTACAAAAGGGTAGTGGGCAGGCCTGTCCCTGTGGCTCTGCAGGGCTCAGTTCCCATGATCGTCCTCAAGGACTGATGTTGAGTGCCTGTGGCTTTTGACAGGCTGTTGGTGGATCTACCACTCTGGGGTCTGTAGGATAGTGGCCCTCATTCTCACAGCTCCACTAAGCAGTGACCCAGTTGGGACTCTGTGTGGGGCATACAACCCCACATTTCCCCTCAGCACTAACCTAGTAGAGGTTTTCCATGAGGGCCCTGCCCCTGCAGCAAACTTCTTCCTGGATGTGCAAGTGTTTCCATACATTCTCTGAATTCCATACATTCCATACATTCCATACATTCCATACATTCTCTGGGCAGAAGCTCGCAAATCAAATCTTGTGATAATTCTATGATGAGAACACCAAAGGGGAAGTTTGACCCTATGATTAAGTCACTTCACTTCCCATCAGGCAGGAACAAAACATTTACTATATCTTAGTACAAATGATATTTTTAAAAAATATTTTCTCTTCCTATTCTTCCTAAGAGTTATACATGTTGAAAGAAATAATTGACTAATGTACCTTACTTGTGAAAATACCTGAAAATAATTTTTAACCTTACTTTTTGTTTAAATCCAAAAATAAATAGACATTGTCACCACTTACGATCTGTCAACAACTGCACCTTTATTATTATTTCTTATTAAATGTGCATTTAATGCTAGGCACATTGTATGTTTTGTGTATACATGTATGCTTCAATTTACATTTGAAATATACTCAATAAGTCAAGTTCTAGTTCAACTAAATATCATTTAAAATGTAACTTTTGGACATATTATATAGTCTGTATTTTAGGCATAAATTCAGAAGTACAAACAATGATACTGAAGCATACTGATTTCCTGCATCTTTTTTATTCTATGCATAGTTCAATAAAACATTTAAAAATGTAAAAATGATAAAACTTAAAGGAAAATATCAAAATACTTCTGTGCTGATATCTTTCAGTGCACTAATACTTGTTAAAAGTAAATGGCATAAATTCCCTAGGTGAGATTTATCATAAGGAAAAAAATTAAATTTATTCTAATATTTGATTCATCTAAATCATGTGGATGCAAATATTAAACTCAGATTAATATTTGACTTTTGCTGAATGAAAATAGAATAGAAAAATTGTTGACAGTGTAGCAGTTAAAATCTATTTAAATCATGCTTTCATTTTGATGGATACAGAGAAGATAAATATCTTCACACATGAACAAATGTACCAGATTGATTTTTCTCTCCACCAATATGAGTGTGTTTTATGTGTAAACAAGTTTGTCTTTGTTGTTTATGAGATAGTCTCATTTTCTAGAAGTGAAGGCAAAACTAATATTACCCAGATTGGCAAAGGTAGTAATTTTGTTAGTTATTTTGCTTATTGACTTCAAAATGTCCTTAGAAGATGCAGAAAATCAGTATGCTTCAGTATTATCATTTGTACTCCTGAATTTACACCTAAAATACAGACTATATAATATGTCCAAAAGTTATATTTTAAATGATATTTAGTTGAACTACAACCTGACTTCTAGAGTATATTTATTCATATATACATACCTATACCCAGATACATACAAGGGTACTTCAAAGAGTTTGTTAAAAAAAATGGAATAAAATGCCAAAAATTTAAAAACAGAAACTTTATTGCTCAATATAAACTGCATCCAGTTCAAGACACTTTTGTAACCAATGAAACCACTCATTTTCGTCAATTGCTAAAGAACTGAGGGTACTGGGAATTTAATCATGTCAATTCAGTCATTTTTACATTATTAACTAAAAAAATGGGTGCCCATTAAAGATTTTTAAGATTAGGAAATAAAAAGAATTAAGAAGAGACAAATCTGGACGGTAAGGTGGATGTCTAATGATTTTCCATTGAAACACTTACAAATTTCCCTTGTGTGATGACAGGAAAGAGCAAGATCTTGGCTGTGGTAAAGTAGAACTCTTTGGTGAAGCTTTCCTGGATGTTTTTCTGCTAAAGCTTTGGCTAACTTTCTCAACATACTCTCATAATAAGTAGATATCATTGTTGTTTGGCCCTTCACAAAGTCAACAAGCAAAACCCCTACACATTCCAAAAAGCTGCTTCCATGACCTTTGCTCTTGACTGGTCTACTTTTGCTTGACTGGACCACATTCACCTCTTGGTAGCCATCACTTTGTCTTCAGGATTCTATTGGCAAAGCCATGGTTCACCTTCTGTTACAATTCTTCAAAGAAACACCTCAGGATCTTGGTCTCATTTATTAAAACTTTCCATATGAAGCTCTGCTCTTGACTGAAGCTGATCTGGACACAACGGTTTGGGCACCCATTGAATGAAAAGTATGCTCGACTTTAATTTTTCAGTCAGGATTGTGTAAGGTGGGCCAGTTGAGGTATCCATGGCATTGTCTATTGTTTCTGCTGTTAATCATTGATTCCCTTCAATTAGGGCACAAACTAGATGATTTTTTCTTGCAAATTGGTGTGGTTGTCCTTCGCTGCAAGCTCGATCTTCAACATCATGTCATCCTTTATTAAAACAAGTTATCCATTTGTAAACTGCTGATGTCTTTGGGGACTTGTCCCCATAAACTTTCTGTAAAGCATCAATGATTTAATCATTTGTCTACCCAAGCTTCACCATAATTTTGACACATATTCTCTCTTTCATTTTAGCAGAATTTATGTTGCTCTGAAAGAAGCACTTTTCAAACTGATGTCTTTTACCTCTTAGTGCCTCAAAATAGATCCTGTTCAGACATGTTATAGCAAGATGTAATGAGTTTTTCTGAGAAAATGTTTTTTAGATCTAGGTATAGATGTTTTCGTTTTTCATAGTATGGACTTTCCGTGAACTTTTTGAGGACTTTTCTTCAAAATTAAATGTTATTTAATAAAAATAAATTTGATAATTATAATTCGTGGTTGTTTGATTTTCAATGACATATCATAGTCTCTAGACTAGTACTAGATTTAGGATTGACACTGTCTTATCGACACTGGAAGGAAGACTTCTGGTTCTGGTACTGAGTACTACAGTAGATACAGGTGAGAGAAATTACAATGAAATCAACAATAGGAAAGATCAGAAAGATGCAAGAATATAGTTATCCCATTGCTTTAGCTAGATAGCTTTTACTTAAAAAAGACTCCATCTATTTTCCATTAGCACATATTTGATGATTAAGGCTATTAGCCAAACTAACATAAATAAATTTATAAAAATAGCACTATTCAAGTTGTAATCATCATGCTCTGTCTCTTCCCAATAAAGACTGCAAATTTTGGAATAGATTGAATGACACACATAGTTAGAGAAAGGGAATCTTCAACATCATTTTAACTAAAACTTGATGTTACTATAGTTTTCTCTCTTTTAATCTTAGTAAGCAGCAATGATTAAAAATAATAAGATGGACTCTTCCACCTCCAGGAATCTGGAATAGAACTTACTTTCCTTATTTGGGGGACTAAGTATAGCCATCCTGACTGTTATATGTAAAACAAACCTAATAATACTCTGAGGGGTGGAGACAAGGGGTCAGACTGGGTAGGTCTTCTGGACCAAAAGAGTGACAGGGCACTAAGTTTTGTCAAATTTATTTTTGCCATATGTATCCCAGATTTGATGCTGAAGAAACCAGCAACCTGAAAATAGCAATCGGCAGAAGTAAAACAAATAAGAATAAGAGAAATATTGCTCTTTCTTGTCTAAAAATCAGGAAAGATACAGTCTATACAGATCTATCTGTATAGACAAAAATATTTAGGAAATAACTGCTTTCCTGCAAACACCACAGAAAAACTGTGGTCCCTACCTCTAGCCATACAGTAAAGGCAGAGTGATGATCTTAGACTTCCACCTTAGTTACCACCATAACAAAATCCCTCCTCACACATTCAGCCTCCACTGGAGTGGTTTTACAGGAGGTCATGCAGGGAGTTAGAGTTTTCCATGTCCATGGAGATCACAAGGGGAGCCTGCACTTCTCCCTTTTCACTGGATGGTGTCATAAGTGGCCTAGGAAACAGTATGGGCTTATAACACTGCCCAGCAGTGATGAGGTTGCTATGTCAGGATATCAGTGGAGACCATGTGGAGTGAGTAATGAGGTAATCCTATTCCTTGAAACCAGAAAGGTATCAGTGGAGGCCTAGTAGAAAGCCACAAATCTTAACCTTGTTCAGCAGCAAAAAGGCCACCCCATTTTAGGTATCAATGAAGTCCTTGTGGGGACCCTAGAATTCTACATTCACCTGGAAAAAATAAGGTGACATCCTCTACTTCTCTTGCTAAAAAGGTGTTAGAGAAATCAAGCTAAAACAGAAGATGTAAATAAAAACCAGAACCTCACAACATAATATCCTAAATGTACAGCTTTCAATTAAAAATCGCTCCTCATGCCTGGAAACAGGAAGATCTCAAACTGATTGAAAACTATACACACATATTGTACCAATATCAATTTCCTCCTTTTGATACTGTATCATGGTCATGTAAGATGTAACCACTAAGAAAAACTGGTGACATGCATTGATCCTCTCTGTACTATATTTGCAACTTCTGTGAAGGCATAATTACTACAAAATGAAATATTTAAGGAAAAGATAGCACAGTAAATAGCAGGTGTAGTGATCTGCCGTTAACACACTTGTTTTCAGTAATCTGCTGCTAACACAGAGCCTTTTCAGATAATTTTCTAAAAAAAATATCTTTTATATTCTCAGAATGGAGGTTTCACAATATATAGAAGAATATGGGTTTTCTTTTTCTCTACTAAGGGGTGACTAAATGAAGATTATGGGGAAAAATACCAAATTAAAGTTCTCACACCCCTGAGCCACCAATGTAATCAGTTAGTATTGCTACTTGTCCCCTGACCTAAATGCTATAGACACATGCTCAGTTGCCTATTTTGTAGCCCAATTGAAAAGTATAATAGACACATAAATATGAGCAATATGGAATTATTTCTCTTCCTGGGAAGTGTTGAATTGTTGCAAAATTGAATATATTTTAAAATCCTGCTTATAGAATACAAATAATTTCAATTAATGTTTCACTACACAACTGCATACTTATTTTAGTTAAGTTGACAATTTATTTTACCTAGAAATATGATATTAATTTTTCAAAAGCAGTCTGCATTGCAATGAATAACTTTGTGAATTACTCCATGTTAATGTTTATATTTGGCTGACATATTTCTCTGCTGCTGACAGTTCATTTCTCTAGGATCAACAGCTTGTAGACAAAAGGAACATTTTTCTTTCTGCACTAGCAGGTGCACAAGTAAGATGTCAAATTCAGTGAACATTTCTCTACCCTTAATATGCTTCTTAAAATTGGGGATGTTAAGTCATATAAATATTCCTTGGGTTATTATTTTATTACCAATGCTATCTCTCAATTATATGCCTGGCCCATGAACTATATGAAATGTAGAAACAGCTCATTTCTTAAATATTTCAGTTGGTACTTCTGTATGTAACCCAATAAAAAGGACATTTTGTTAATCACAGTAGTGTTATCTCACCTAATATTATTAGCAATGATTTATTTATAGCTAATATACAGTTAATATCCAAAGTTACCTATTTTTTCTAAGATGTATTTTGCTGTTGTTGACTTTACTGAAAAATTATGAGATAGTGTTTTAAATCATAAATTATTTTGGAAAATTATCCACTCTAGCTGTCAGAACATCAGTGACTCTTTAGCACTGTATACCTCTGAAATCCTTGTTCATTCTTCACTCAACAGCAACTGTTCTTTGTTATTCTTTTTTTGAATCTGTCCTTGAACATGTGCAGTCTGTCCTGGGAGATATGCAGTTGAGAACACTACTTGGAGGAACTTCTAAGCAGATTATTAGGGCTCTTTGTCTGCCATTCTCTCCTCTTTGGACCCTACACAACAAATTTCAGCAAACTTAGCAAAGAGGGCACTCTCCTTTTGAGCTATACTTTTCTGAACAACAATTTGGAAACAACTTCTTTTGAGAAACCAAACTATGGAGACTTGTCCAGGGTCAAGAATGATGGTCTAGACTCTTCAAGTTTGCTTATTCTTTGATTTGCTAAAAAAAAGGTCTAAGTCTGAGGTCTTACACTGTTTACTGTGCTTCTAAGGAGGCAACCTCTTCTTACTTGTGCCTGCTTTACCAGGCTTCAAAGTACTCCATATATGTCATTTTAGGGTATTTCTGTGATCATATTTAGCCAAGGCCCACAGAACCATGTAGATGTAAACAGTTTATAGACATACATACATTGGATTTTCACCTATATAAAAATTTGCTTAAATTTTGTTTGACTGATGATAACCTCATTACTTGACAATGAATTAATTTAGAAAGAATCAGTTGTGAGTTAATTATAATGTTCAAGGTACATATAATTAATTTTACTACTGTACTAGAGTCATAATTAATATAATCCATCCTAAGACATTAATGCAAATGAGTAATTGCAGTTCTAGGCTCTTAGCCATGGACATGCAGATTAGTATTTGCAAAAAGATTATGAAAAACACTATGGACTACTAATATTTCACACTAAGTAGGGTAGTTTGATCTAGTTAATCTTTCACTTTAAATTTTATCAATAATATTTTCTGAATTAAATTAATATGCTCAAGAGAAAACAAACTTTGGAAACAGTTTATAAAAGACTCATAACTTAATTTGAAATATAAACTGGTTGTTAAATAAATTTCTATTTTATTTTTTAAAATTCATTTAAATAGAGTGAGTTCTTAATTATTCATGTCATTAGGATTTGAAAGAAAGGTAGAATGTTAAAGTGTTTTGATTGATAAGCCAAGTTGCCAATGTTTGATAACTATGTAAAATTGTATCTGGATTTTAAATGAATATATATTTTACGGTAAAAACTAAGATTAATTTTATATCATCTATGTAATCAACTAATGCTAAGGTTAAACATTCTTATATGATTCTGGATTGTCATAGTAGATAGATCGAATGAACTAATTTTCTTAATGGAAATGGTCAAATATAAAATGAATATTTAAAAATTTCTAAGTAACATATTGTTATGAACAATAACACCTAACTAGATGTTATTTTTCTTGTTATAGGCTGAATTGCTTCCCCTACAAAATTCATGCATTAAAGCTCTAACCTCAAGTACCTCAGAATGTGACTCTGGAGACAGAGTTTTCAAAGAGGTAATTAAATTAAAATTAGGAGATTGGGACCTACAGAGAGACACCAGGAACATTACCTCACACAGAAATGACCATACGAAGAGGAAACAAGAGGGAAAACATTTCCAAGTCAAAGAAAGATGCCTCAGAGAACACCAACCCTGCAAGTACCTTGATCTTGGATGTCTACCCTGCATAATTGTGAGAAAATAAATTCCTGTTGTTTAAGCCACCCAGTGTTTGATATTTTGTTATAGGATTCTTACCAAACTAACCAAACTAATATATCTCCTTATACAATTATTGAAGTTAATGTTAGGTTTTCTAGTAAGAAGGATTTATAATTTTTAAAATAAAATAATGATATTAATAGCTGTAAATTAGAATTTATTGAAGAAATTAAAAGAGACAATACACCTGGAAATAATATAAAGTTTACTAGCTTTTATGATCTTTTTTTATTGAATATAGATCTTTTACATCCCATCTGTGTGCTCGTTCATTTAATTTAATTTAACAAATATTGTCACTTAGTTTTCGGAAAACTGCAACATTTGTCTCACCGATGAAGTCTCTTTTTCTCTTCAGAAAAGTAATGAAGAGCTCTATACTATCTGATGGATCAGGAAAAGTCAAATAGAGGCTGGATGCAGTGGTTCATCCCAGAAAGAATGAAAGAAAGAAAGAAAGAAAGAAAGAAAGAAAGAAAGAAAGAAAGAAAGAAAGAAAGAAAGAAAGAAAGAAAGAAAGGGAGAGAGAGAGGGAGGGAGGGAGGGAGGGAGGGAGAGAGAGAGAGAGAGAGAGAGAAAGAAAGAAAGAAAGAAAGAAAGAAAGAAAGAAAGAAAGAAAGAAAGAAAGAGAAAGAAAGAAAAGAAAGAAAGAAAGAAAGAAAAGAAAGAAAGAAAGAAAGAAAGAAAGAAAGAAAGAAAGAGAAAGAAAGAAAGAAAGAAAGAAAGAAAGAAAGAAAAAGAGAGAGAGAGGGAGGGAGGGAGGGAGGGAGAAAGAAAGAAAGAAAGAAAGAAAGAAAGAAAGAAAGAAAGAAAGAAAGAAAGAAAGAAAGAAAAAGAAAGAAAGAGAGCAAAGAAGGAAGGAAGGAAGGAAAGAAGGAAAGTAGGCAGGCAGGCAGACACATCTATTAGGGAAGTTTTCATCTGAACTTGAAAAATGGGAGGAGAAAATCTTTAACATGCACATTGCATACTGTTTTCTACTGTTGGTTTATGAAATGTTTAATAACTATTTTCTCAGTGACTTTTGCTCATTTTTAAAAAGGAGTTGTATATTTCTTACTACAAAGTCTTTGTTTTCACTTTTGTTTATTTCTTTAATTATCATGGATACATAATAGGTGCATATATTTATAGAGTTCTGTGACATTTTGATACGAGCATAAAATGCATAATAATCAAATCAGGGTAAATGAGTTACCCATCGCCTCAAGCACTTATCATTTCTTTGTGGTTAGGAGCATTCCAATTCCACTCTTCAAATTATTTTTAAATATACTATAAATTATTGTCGACTGTAGGTGTCCTGTTGTCGTAACAGCTACTAGATCTTATTCATTCTATCTACCTATATTTTTACACCCATTAATCATCCTCACCATATCTCATCTCCTTGCTACCCTTCCCAGCCTCTAGTAACCATAATTATACTCTCTAGCTCAATGACATCAATTGTTTTTATTTCAGCTACCAATCGTAAGAGAAAATATGCCATATTTATCTTTTTGTGCCTGGCATATTTTACTTAAAGTAATGTCCTCCAGTCCATCCATCTTGTTGCAAATGACAAATTTAATTCTTTTTTTTTTTTTTTTTTTTAATCACTGAACCATGTTCCACTGTGTATATACACCACATTGTCTTTATGTATTTATCCCTTGAAGGACACTTAGGTCGATTCAAAATCTTGGCTATTATCAATAGTTCTTCAATAAACATGAGAGTTCATACATCACTTTGATATACTCATTTTTTATTTGGTGAGGTTGATTATTGACCTAGCAGTGGGACTGAAACATCATATGGTAGTTCAATTTTCATTTTTTTTGAGAAACCTCCATACTGTTATCCATAGCAGTCCTACTAATTTACATTCCCACCAACAATATACAAGGTTTCCTCTTTCTCCACATCTTCATCAGCATTCATTATTGTCTTTTTTTTTTTTTTTTTAGATAAAATCCTCTTTCTATAAATTTCAAAAGTGTTTTTAAAGCATTGTGGATACAATTTGTTTGCCAGATACATGATTTGAAAGTAATTCTTCTTCTGTAACTTAACTTTTCTAATCTTTCAACAGTGTTGTTGAAAGCAACAGCAAATTGTTATTTTTCTTAAATATAATTTATATTTATTTATTTATTTATTTATTTATTTATTTATTTATTTATTTTGAGATGGAGTCTCGCTCTGTCGCCCAGGCTGGAGTGCAGTGGCTCCATCTGTGCTCACTGCAAGCTCCACCTCCCAGGTTCACGCCATTCTCCTTCCTCAGCCTCCTGAGTAGCTGGCGTCCACCACCACGCCCGGCTAATTTTTTTGTATTTTTTTTAATAGAGAAGGGGTTTCACCCTGTTAGCCAGGATGATCTCGATCTCCTGACCTCGTGATCCGCCCGCCTCGGACTTCCAAAGTGCTGGGATTACAGGCATAAGCCAATGCGCCCGGCCTCATTTTTTCAACTAGATTGTGTTTTCAGTGTCATGTCTAAGAACTCTACCTAACCCCTGAGCCCACAGGCACTTTGAGTGAAAGAAATCAGTTTCAATAGGTTGTAATTCCATTTACACAACATTCTTGACAAGAAAAACAAATACTGACAGAAAAAGTGCCGTGGTTGCCAGTGGTGGAAGATAATGTGACTACAAAAGGGTGCTCTGAGGAGTTTTCTAGGGTGACAGAACTGTTCCGTACTCTGATCATCGTGGTGGTTAAACAAATCTATGCATGGTTATAACTCATGCAACTACACAATTCTGCAAAAAATTCAGCTTGCTTAATGTTAAATGAAAGCAAAAAAGTACATACGTATAAAGCAAAAATATAAATTGTTATCATAATATAAGTATATTGTATAGTAGATATTCCTTAGAAGTATATGAATGACAATTATCAAGAAGGCACAGTAATGATGAATTAACATTAAATTTATTAGATCACAGAACTCAAAAGCATTGAATAAGATAGTTTTCATATTCAGAGACTGGTCTGATCTTACATATTAGTAAGTTCAGTGATAAACTTATGAAATTAAAATATATAAGGCTTGGTGTGGTGGCTCATGTCTGTAATCCCAGCTACTGGGGTAGCTGAGTTAGGTGGATAGCTTAAGCCCAGGAGTTCGAGGCTGCAGTGAGCTATAATCATCTCACCACTACACTCCAGTCTGGGGAATACAGTGAGATTATATTTCTTTTTATTTTCTTTTTTTTTTCTTTATTTTCTTTTTGAAATGGAGTCTAGCTCTGCTGCCCAGGGTGGAGTGCAATGGCGCTATCTTGGCTTACTGCAACCTCCACCTCCCGAGTTCAAGCGATTCTTCTGCCTCAGTCTCCTGAGTAGCTGGGAATACAGGCGCCCGCCGACATGCCCAGCTAATTTGTGTACTTTTAGTAGAGACGGGGTTTCACTGTGTTGGCCAGGCTGGTCTTGAGCCCCTGACCTCATTATCTGCCCACCTCAGCCTCCCAAAGTGCTGGAATTACAAGCATGAGCCACCACGCCCGGCTGAGACTGTATTTCTTAAAGAGAGAAAAAAAGATGGAAAGGAAGAAAGAAAACAAATTAAAACATGTAGTGTAGAAATTCCAAAAACTATTTGTTACTGCTTTATTAAGCCTGGGTAATGAAAACATACACAGCAGAAGGCAGTATTGGTATCAGAGTTTCTAATTTTTTTCCTTAAAAATCAACAACAAACATTTGTAAAATACTATGAATAGAAAATTTTAAAAAATCACAATACTGTGAGCAGGGACATAACAATCCCATATAACAGTAATTAAATATTTGAGACATGTTCCCTTAGTTTTTTCACATTGGCCAGAAGCCAAACTTAATGGCAAGCAGGACATAAGGGGACCATGCATTATAAAATGGGCATTTAGGGCATATTGTAGCCAGTTCCTCTGGATGCAGTAATTCCTGGATTCTTGAAAGAAAGTGTCACACAGTCAACAATTATTTATTTGCTTGTTTGTCTAGCTGTTTATTCAATACAGGCTGAACCAATAATAACCTTAGATTAGACATAAAATTATTTTTAATTCCTGATACTTCTTTTTTTTTCTTTCTTTTCTGTTACTTGTTAGAATTGTGGGTTTAACAAATTATTAGATCAGTGAATCAGTGAAGATAACTTCTAAATATTAATTAACTGTCTTTAAAAAGAGTACAAAACTCCTCATGCATGTCTTTAAAAAGAGTACAAAACCCTCATGTCTTTAAAAAGAGTACAAAACCCCCTTTTTTGTGATTGCTACTAACATACTGCTGTAAATAAGGAAATATTATTACTAGGAAATATTCTACATGTATAAGGTTGAAGAAGACTGCATTCTCAACAAGAATAGTAGAAAATAGAAAAGCTTCCAAGGATAAATTAAAGGGGCAAAAAGCTTATACTGGTACAATGGCTTTAAAAATGTGATTGCTTTAATTTATCAGGAGATAAGCAATGATACAAAAATAGGCTGCTAATTAATAAAGACAAGCTTAAAATTAATAAATTCAAAATGGCTGAGTTGCTGAAACTACTTGTACAACTAAATTTTAAATTAGAAAAATGAGAGAAATTTAGGAAATAATGACATACTTGCAAAAATGCTATTGACCAACCCTGAGGGGAATTTTTGAATATTTGAATAAACCCAAATCAGCAAATTTAGATGATCTGTTTCCAAGGGCAAGGAACAAGTTTGTTACATAATATTGCACCTCTTTCTGTCAGTCACTGAATTGACAATAAATGTATAAAAATAATGTCAACACATCTATGTATAGGTATGCCTTCAATACCAATTATCTCAGTCATCTTAAATCCTACTTTTGATTCAGTATGTCTTTTATTTCTATTTTATTTTTATTTTATTTATTTATTTATTTATTTTTATTATTATTATTATTATACTTTAAGTTATAGGGTACATGTGCATAACGTGCAGGTTTGTTACATATGTATACTTGGGCCATGTTGCTGTGCTGCACCCATCAACTTGTCAGCACCCATCAACTCGTCATTTACATCAGGTATAACTCTCAATGCAATCCCTCTCCCCTCTCCCCTCCCCATGATAGGCCCCGGTGTGTGATGTTCCCCTTCCCGAGTCCAAGTGATCTCATTGTTCAGTTCCCACCTATGAGTGAGAACATGCGGTGTTTGGTTTTCTGTTCTTGTGATAGTTTGCTAAGGATGATGTTTCCAGCTGCATCCATGTCCCTACAAAGGACACAAACTCATCCTTTTTGATGGCTGCATAGTATTCCATGGTGTATATGTGCCACATTTTCTTAATACAGTCGGTCACTGATGGACATTTGGGTTGATTCCAAGTCTTTGCTATTGTGAATAGTGCCGCAATAAACATACGTGTGCATGTGTCTTTATAGCAGCATGATTTAGAATCCTTTGGGTATATACCCAGTAATGGGATGGCTGGGTCATATGGTACATCTAGTTCTAGATCCTTGAGGAATTGCCATACTGTTTTCCATAATGGTTGAACTAGTTTACAATCCCACCAAGAGTGTAAAAGTGTTCCTATTTCTCCACATCCTCTCCAGCACCTGTTGTTTCCTGACTTTTTAATGATCACCATTCTAACTGGTGTGAGATGGTATCTCATTGTGGTTTTGATTTGCATTTCTCTGATGGCCAGCGATGATGAGCATTTTTTCATGTGTCTGTTGGCTGTATGAATGTCTTCTTTTGAGAAATGTCTGTTCATATCCTTCGCCCACTTTTTGATGGGGTTGTTTGTTTTTTTCTTGTAAATTTGTTTGAGTTCTTTGTAGGTTCTGGATATTAGCCCTTTGTCAGATGAGTAGATTGCAAAAATTTTCTCCCATTCTGTAGGCTGCCTGTTCACTCTGATGGTAGTTTCTTTTGCTGTGCAGAAGCTCTTTAGTTTAATGAGATCCCATTTGTCAATTTTGGCTTTTGCTGTCGTTGCTTTTGGTGTTTTAGACATGAAGTCTTTGCCTATGCCTATGTCCTGAATGGTATTACCTAGGTTTTCCTCTAGGGTTTTTATGGTATTAGGTCTAACATTTAAGTCTCTAATCCATCTTGAATTAATTTTCATATAAGGAGTAAGGAAAGGATCCAGTTTCAGCTTTCTACTTATGGCTAGCCAATTTTCCCAGCACCATTTATTAAATAGGGAATCCTTTCCCCATTTCTTGTTTCTCTCAGGTTTGTCAAAGATCAGATGGCTGTACATGTGTGGTATTATTTCTGAGGACTCTGTTCCATTCCATTGATCTATATCTCTGTTTTGGTACCAGTACCATGCTGTTTTGGTTACTGTAGCCTTGTAGTATAGTTTGAAGTCAGGTAGCGTGATGCCTCCAGCTTTGTTCTTTTGACTTAGGATTGTCTTGGAGATGCAGGCTCTTTTTTGGTTCCATATGAACTTTAAAGCAGTTTTTTCCAATTCTGTGAAGAAACTCATTGGTAGCTTGATGGGGATGGCATTGAATCTATAAATTGCCTTGGGCAGTATGGCCATTTTCATGATATTGATTCTTCCTATCCATGAACATGGTATGTTCTTCCATTTGTTTGTGTCCTCTTTTATTTCACTGAGCAGTGGTTTGTAGTTCTCCTTGAAGAGGTCCTTTACATCTCTTGTAAGTTGGATTCCTAGTTATTTTATTCTCTTTGAAGCAATTGTGAATGGAATTTCATTCATGATTTGGCTCTCTGTTTGTCTGTTACTGGTGTATAGGAATGCTTGTGATTTTTGCACATTAATTTTGTATCCTGAGACTTTGCTTAAGTTGCTTATCAGCTTAAGGAGATTTTGGGCTGAGACAATGGGATTTTCTAAATAATCAATCATGTCATCTGCAAAGAGGGACAATTTGACTTCTTCTTTTCCTAACTGAATACCCTTGATTTCTTTCTCTTGTCTGATTGCCCTAGCCAGAACTTCCAACACTAGGTTGAATAGGAGTGGTGAGAGAGGGCATCCCTGTCTTGTGCCAGTTTTCAAAGGGAATTTTTCCAGTTTTTGCCCATTCAGTATGATATTGGCTGTGGGTTTTTCATAAATAGCTCTTATGATTTTGAGGTACGTTCCATCAATACCGAATTTATTGAGCGTTTTTAGCATGAAGGGCTGTTGAATTTTGTCAAAAGCCTTTTCTGCATCTATTGAGATAATCATGTGGTTCTTATCTTTGGTTCTGTTTATATGCTGGATTATGTTTATTGATTTGCAAATGTTGAACCAGCCTTGCATCCCAGGGATGAAGCCCACTTGATCATGGTGGATAAGCTTTTTGATGTGCTGCTGAATCCGGTTTGCCAGTATTTTATTGAGGATTTTTGCATCGATGTTCATCAGGGATATTGGTCTAAAATTCTCTTTTTTTGTTGTGTCTCTACCAGGCTTTGGTATCAGGATGATGTTGGCCTCATAAAATGAGTTAGGGAGGATTCCCTCTTTTTCTATTGATTGGAATAGTTTCAGAATGAATGGTACCAGCTCCTCCTTCTACCTCTGGTAGAATTCAGCTGTGAATCCATCTGGTCCTGGACTTTTTTTGTTTGATAGGCTATTAATTATTGCCTCAATTTCAGAGCCTGCTATTGGTCTATTCAGGGATTCAACTTCTTCCTGGTTTAGTCTTGGGAGAGTGTAAGTGTCCAGGAAATTATCCATTTCTTCTAGATTTTCTAGTTTATTTGCATAGAGGTGTTTATAGTATTCTCTGATGGTAGTTTGTATTTCTGTGGGGTCGGTGGTGATACCCCCTTTATCATTTTTTATTGCGTCTATTTGATTCTTCTCTCTTTTCTTCTTTATTAGTCTTGCTAGCGGTCTGTCAATTTTGTTGATCTTTTCAAAAAACCAACTCCTGGATTCATTGATTTTTTGGAGGGTGTTTTGTGTCTCTATCTCCTTCAGTTCTGCTCTGATCTTAGTTACTTCTTGCCTTCTGCTAGCTTTTGAATGCGTTTGCACTTTTTCTCTAGTTCTTTTAATTGTGATGTTAGAGTGTCAATTTTAGATCTTTCCTGCTTTCTCTTGTGGGCATTTAGTGCTATAAATTTCCCTCTACACACTGCTTTAAATGTGTCCCCGAGATTCTGGTATGTTGTATCTTTGTTCTCATTGGTTTCAAAGAACATCTTTATTTCTGCTTTCATTTTGTTATGTACCCAGTAGTCATTCAGGAGTAGGTTGTTCAGTTTCCATGGAGTTGAGCGGTTTTGATTGAGTTTCTTAGTCCTGAGTTCTAGTTTGATTGCACTGTGGTCTGAGAGACAGTTTGTTATAATTTCTGTTCTTGTACATTTGCTGAGGAGTGCTTTACTTCCAATTATGTGGTCAATTTTTGAATAAGTGTGATGTGGTGCTGAGAAGAATGTATATTCTGTTGATTTGGGGTGGAGAGTTCTATAGATGTCTATTAGGTCTGCTTGCTGCAGAGATGAGTTCAATTCCTGGATATCCTTGTTAACTTTCTGTCTCATTGATCTGTCTAATGTTGACGGTGGAGTGTTGAAGTCTCCCATTATTATTGTATGGGAGTCTAAGTCTCTTTGTAAGTCTCTAAGGACTTGCTTTATGAATCTGGGTGCTCCTGTATTGGGTGCATATATATTTAGGATAGTTAGCTCTTCCTGTTGAATTGATCCCTTTACCATTATGTAATGGCCTTCTTTGTCTCTTTTGATCTTTGATGGTTTAAAGTCTGTTATATCAGAGACTAGTATTGCAACCCCTGCTTTTTTTTTTGTTCTCCAGTTGCTTGGTAAATCTTCCTCCATCCCTTTATTTTGAGCCTATGTATGTCTCTGCGTGTGAGATGGGTCTCCTGAATACAGCAGACTGATGGGTCTTGACTCTTTATCCAGTTTGCCAGTCTGTGTCTTTTAATTGGAGCATTTAGTCCATTTACATTTAAGGTTAATATTGTTATGTGTGAACTTGATCCTGCCATTATGACATTAACTCGTTATTTTGCTCGTTAGTTGATGCAGTTTCTTCCTAGCCTAAATGGTCTTTACATTTTGGCATGTTTTTGCAATGGCTGGTACCGGTTGTTCCTTTCCATGTTTAGTGCTTCCTTCAGGGTCTCTTGTAAGGCAGGCCTAGTGGTGACAAAATCTCTAAGCATTTGCTTATCTGTAAAGGATTTTATTTCTCCTTCACTTATGAAACTTAGTTTGGCTGGATATGAAATTCTGGGTTTAAAATTCTTTTCTTTAAGAATGTTGAATAGTGGCCCCCACTGTCTTCTGGCTTGGAGAGTTTCTGCCGAGAGATCTGCTGTTAGTCTGATGGGCTTCCCTTTGTGGGTAACCTGACCTTTCTCTCTGGCTGCCCTTAAGATTTTTTCCTTCATTTCAACTTTGGTGAATCTGCCAATTATATGTCTTGGAGTTGCTCTTCTCGAGGAGTATCTTTGTGGCGTTCCCTGTATTTCCTGGATTTGAATGTTGGCCTGCCCTACTAGGTTGGGGAAGTTCTCCTGGATGATATCCTGAAGAGTGTTTTCCAACTTGGTTCCATTTTCCCCCTCACTTTCAGGCACCCCAATCAGACGTAGATTTGGTCTTTTTACATAATCCCATACTTCTTGCAGGCTTTGTTCATTTCTTTTTCTTCTTTTTTCTTTTGGTTTCTCTTCTCACTTCATTTCATTCATTTGATCCTCAATCGCTGATACTCTTTCTTCCAGTTGATCGAGTCGGTTACTGAAGCTTGTGCATTTGTCACGTGTTTCTTGTGTCATGGTTTTCATCTCTTTCATTTCGTTTAGGACCTTCTCTGCATTAATTACTCTAGCCATCAATTCTTCCACTTTTTTTTCAAGATTTTTAGTTTATTTGTGCTGGGTACGTAATTCCTCCTTTAGCTCTGAGAAGTTTGATGGACTGAAGCCTTCTTCTCTCATCTCGTCAAAGTCATTCTCCATCAAGCTTTGACCCCTTGCTGGCGATGAGCTGCGCTCCTTTGCCGGGGGAGATGCACTCTTATTTTTTGAATTTCCAGCTTTTCTGCCCTGCTTTTCCCCCCTCTTTGTGGTTTTATCTGCCTCTGGTCTTTGATGATGATGGTGACGTACTGATGGGGTTTTGGTATAGGTGTCCTTCCTGTTTGATAGTTTTCCTTCTAACAGTCAGGACCCTCAGCTGTAGGTCTGTTGGAGATTGCTTGAGGTCCACTCCAGACCCTGTTTGCCTGGGTGTCAGCAGCAGAGGCTGCAGAAGATAGAATATTGCTGCACAGCGAGTGTACCTGTCTGATTCTTGCTTTGGAGGCTTCCTCTCAGGGGTGTATTCCACCCTGTGAGGTGTGGGGTGTCAGACTGCCCCTAGTGGGGGATGTCTCCCAGTTAGGCTACTCAGGGGTCAGGGTCCCACTTGAGCAGGCAGTCTGTCCCTTCTCAGATCTCAACCTCCGTGTTGGGAGATCCACTGCACTCTTCAAAGCTGTCAGACAGAGTCCTTTGTGTCTGCAGAGGTTTCTGCTGCTTTTGTTGTTTACTGTGCCCTGTCCCCAGAGTTGGAGTCTACAGAGACAGGCAGGTTTCCTTGAGCTGCTGTGAACTCCACCCAATTCTAGCTTCCCAGCGGCTTTGTTTACCTACTTAAGCCTCAGCAATGGCGGGTGCCCCTCCCCTAGCCTGGCTGCTGCCTTGCTGTTAGATCACAGACTGCTGTGCTAGCAATGAGGGAGGCTCCGTGGGCGTGGGACCCTCCTGGCCAGGTGTGGGATATAATCTCCTGGTGTGCCTGTTTGCTTAAAGCACAGTATTGGGGTGGGAGTTACCCAATTTTCCAGGTGTTGTGTGTCTCAGTTCCCCTGGCTAGGAAAAGGGACTCCCTTTCCCCTTGGGCTTCCCAGGTGAGGCGATGCCTCGCCCTGCTTCAGCTCTCGCTGGTCGGGCTGCAGCAGCTGACCAGCACCGATTGTCTGGCACTCCCTAGTGAGATTAACCCAGTACCTCAGTTGAAAATGCAGAAATCACCGGTCTTCTGTGTCACTCCTGCTGGGAGTTGGAGACTGGAGCTGTTCCTATTGGGCCATCTTACTCCGCCCCCCCAGTATGTCTTTTATTGTATTGATTTTTTCCAGACCTCAAAATAAGAAATTGGGTACTTCTTTTTTTTCCAGTTGTTTTTCAAAATTGTCGTAACTGAAATAAAAGAGAAAATAACTTCTGAATTAAAAATATGGATACTGATGAGAAAGAGACAAAAATTCATGATGAGGACAATGAGGTGTTTTGTTCGTGTGGGTTTGTTATTTGTTTTTCAGTCTACTAAAATAGTAAGGAACTACTTTTGGAGGAGATGATACATAATCTGAAACTTCAGAAGTGAGAAGGATCTCACTATCTGAGGTACTGAGGGTAAGATCATTCCAGAAAAAGAGAACAGTTTATCTAAACATTTGCAATAAAAAGCTTTTATGTTCAAGAAACGAAACAAGGTTTTCTTGGCTGAAGTTAAGTGCCTCCGAGTGATAGTAATAGGACAAAAGGAAGATAATAAGAGTTAGATTGTGAAGATCACAGTAAGAAGTTTGAATAGAAAAGTGTACAATTTAGTATTTAAGTATATCACCCTTAAATGAAAACTACTTCAAGTTCTAGTTCCTTTTAAATATTTTCCAGTGGCTGAAAAAGTTATGTTAACAAGGTAGAATAGGTTTTTAAGATGAGACAAAATGATAGAAATATATTAACTGATAGAACAAGCAGAATGTATGCAGCATGTGTAAGTAGTCTCAATCTCTAAATAGTAATAGATACACAATTGTAATAAAAAAATAGATGACTTGTATAACAACTTTTGCCACAAATTCTAATGTACACTACTCTTTTTCTGTACTCCATGATTAATCCACTTAAGTGTTTTTGAAAATTTACAGATAGTTTATGGGTTAAAAACAAATCCATCAAAAATACAGCATGTCATTATTTTTATCTTATTTTTTTGTTAGTGCAGTGAATATTAGCAGAGTGATTATTTTGTAGAATGATAATTATGAACTTGAATGGTAGTGAACAATCAACACTAGCAGATCTTATCTCATACTATATAAAAAAATAAATATTTCTTTAGCTCCTATTTGGAGATAATGTTATTATTCCACCGTTTACATTAAGTGTCAAGAAAGTTATATCAGATGTGATTTCAAAAGTTCAAATCTTGCTCTAAAGGATGTTATTTACAGAAATGTTAATTCTGCAACTTTACATATACCTAATTCACATTGGCCTATGTTTGAGAGAATTTATATATATAATAATTGTGCATATTATTTTGTTTGTCTCTTTACTTCCTCTTCTTCCTATCTTATTTACATCACAAATATCATTATTTTTTAAATGAGTGACATAATGAAAACAATAACTAAACAATAGTCTGAGCTCTAGTATCAATATGTTTCCTGTAACAACTGGTTGAGCATAAGAAAGTTATTAAGCATGAGGAACTTCATGGATAAAATGACAAGTTATTATGGTGCATGAGAAATAGCAGGAGTCTTATAATCACAGGTAAATTTTTTGTTTGTTTCCAAATATTTTCTCTTGTTTCTTATTAGCTCTAAAACTCTTATTGGTTATTTAACTCCTTAAACTATCTTTTCTTCATCAGGATAACAGTATAAAGGCACTTTACACATGTTACTGTGAAGACAAAATGAGATAATGGGTACTAAAGTGCAATATGACACTATAACAGATATATCTATATGTGAAAATTGATTATTTTAATTGAAAATAAATGTGTGATAAATACCTTACCCCTCTTTATGCATTGGAGATTCTGTCATTTATTTTTATTATTTTTTGGCAGTAACAGTATTTCTATATATAGTTTTAATATAATTCCCAATAAATTTAGTAGATAACTTCTCGTTTTCTCTCTCTTGATTTATTGGCCTTATTTTATTTATTTATTTATTTTTTGTCAATTATCCAAGGAGTTTCTACAGTAATTAAATGGGTTGTATTGGTAGTATGTATAAAGCATTATATGGTAGTATTAGTACTAAGGGACATTTATACATATACATAAAGTATTTCCTACCTCTTAAAACTTTGTAGGATAGATAAAATATGTAATTCCTCACGTACCACAAGCCAAGATTTAAATATCAAAAAAGAATTACTCAAACAACAATGATATATGAGTTGTGAATATCCAGACAAATTCAAAAATTTGTTGGCATCTGGTGTAGGTGTTATAACTGGGTAGTTGGCATTAGTGATACATGGCATTCCACAAGAAGAAAATAGTAAGAATAAATGTTAGGAGTCTGGATACGGTGACTCACGCCTGTAATCCCAGCACTTTGAAAGGCCGAGGAGGGCGAATCACGAAGTCAGGACATCGAGACCATCCTGGCTAACACAGTGAAATCCCGTCTCTACTAAATATACAAAAAATTAGCCGGGCGTGGTAGCGGGCGCTTGTAGCAGGAGAATGGCGTGAACCCGGGAGGCAGAGCTTGCAGTGAGGAGAGATGGCGCCACTGCACTCCAGCCTGGGCGACAGAGCAAGATTCTGTCTCAACAACAGCAAGACAACCAAAAAAAAAAAAAAAAAAAAATCAGGAGACAGAAAGCCAATAGCTTTGGAGAAGTAAAAAAGGACCAGATTTGCTATATTGAATATAGGATAGCAAAAAGTCTGGAAAGAGGGTCTTGTACCCTAGCTGAAATTATTTGATTTTTCTCACAAAGTCAGTGATGGTGCCTTGGAAGAAATTAGGAAGTGCTATGATCAAAGTAGTGTTCCTGGAATATCAATCTGATGCTGTTATGCAGGACAGACTAGAGGAGGGAAAAAAAGCAGCTCTGGAGAGATACATTAGATGGCTTCTTTGGCAGTCCAGAAATTCATGATTACCTAGACCAATGAATGAAAAATGACAGGGTCTACATGAAATATGTATAACTGAAGATTGCACAGATCTTGGTAACTGATTGGATCTGAGAAAGAAAGGAAGGCACCAAAAATAACTATTGTATCATTAATATGGCCATTCTACCCAAAGCAATCTACATATTCAACAGTACTCCTATCAAACTTCCAATGTCATTTTTTCACAGAATTAGGAAAACGAAACAAAAAAAAAAAAACTATTTTAAAGTTTATATGGAACCAAAAAGAGCCCGACTGGCCAGAACAATTCTAGGCAAAAAGAACAAAGCCAGAGACATCACATTACTGACTTTCTATAACGGTACAGTAACCAAAACTGCATGGTTCTGGTATAAAAGCAGAAACATACAGAAAGGGAACAGAATAGAAAACACATAAATAAAGCCACATACCTACAACCCTCTGATCTTTGACAAAATTGACAAAAGTAAGAAATAGAGAAAAGACTCCTGTTCAATAAATGTTGCTGGGGTAACTGATTAGCCCTACACAGAAGAATGAAACTGGACCCCTATGTTTCACCACATACAAATGTAATATGGGTAAAAGATTTAAATATAAGACCTTAAACATTAAAAATCCTAGAGAAAAACTTAAGTAATACCCTTCTGGACATCAGCATTGACAAATAATTTGTTACTAAGTCCTCAAAAGCAATTTCCAGAAAAACAAAAACAACAATGACAAGTGAAAACTAAACTGAAGAGCTTCTACACAGTAAAAGGAACCACCAACAGCATAAATAGATAACCTACAGAATGGGAGAAAATATTCACAAACTATGCATCCAACAAAAGTCTAATATCTAGAATCTATAAGGAACTTAAGCAATTCAACTAGAAAAACACAAACAACCTCTTTATAAAATGGGCAAATGATATGAACAAACCCTTCTCAAACATATGAAAACATGCTCATCATCACTAATCATCAGAGAAAGGTATATCAAAACCACAATGAGATACTATGGGTAAAAGATTTAAACATACGACCTTAAACATTAAAAACCACAAGAAGGTACTATCTCACACAAGTCAGTATGACTCTTAATAAAAAGTCAAAAAATAACAGATGCTGGCAAGGCTGCCAATAAAAGAGAATGCTTATACACTGTTGATTGAAATATAAATTAGTTCAGCCATGGGGAAGCAGTTAGGATATTTCTCAGGGAACATAAAATAGAACTACCACTCTACCCAGCCATCCCATTACTCTGTATATACCCAAAAAGAAATAAATCATTCTAACAAAAAGACACATTCACTCATATGTTCACTGTAGCATGATTAACTACAGCAAAGGCATAAAATCAACCTAGGTGCCCATAAGGAAAATTTAATATATACATATTATAAAATAATATGTAATATAATATATTGTAAGATAGGTTAATCATATATTAGAAAAAACATATCTCATATATATATAGTTGGTGCAAAAATAATTTCATTTTTTGTTACTACTTTTGAATAATAAAACCCCAATTACTTTTGGACCAATGTTATACATGTACACCATGGAGTACTATACAGCCATAAGAAGTAAATCATGTACCTTGCAGCAACATGAATGCAGTTTGAGGTCATTATCCTAAGCAAATTAGCACAGAAAGAAAGAATCTAATGCTACATATTCTCACTTATAAATGGGAGCTAAACATTTGGTATACATACCATAAAGATGGAATAAATAGACACTGGAGACTACTAGAGAGAGGAGAGAAGTGATAAAGAACTAAAAAAAAAACCCTGCCTATTGGATGCTATACTCACTACTTGGATGATTGCATCATTCATATCCCAAACCTCACTGACATACAATATATCCATTTTACAAACCTACAGGCTGGGTGCTGTGGCTCACACCTGTATTTCTAGCACTTTAGGACTTTGGGAGGCCAAGGCAGGAGGATTGCTTGAGGCCAAGATTGCAAGACCAACCTGACCAACATACCAAGAACCTACCAGTAAAAATCAAAAAAAAGAAAGAATGAGAGAGAGAGAGAGAGAATCTGCACATGTACTCTCTGAATCTAAAATAAAAGTTGAAAATACTTTAAAAAAGAAACAAGAATTCTTGATATAATATATACAGGAATATAGATGAACGGAAGCAAACTGTTTCTGTAACAAGTAAAGATAAAAAGAAAAGTGAGAATAAACATTATAAAAAATGGCTAGTTAATTCCCGATATTCTCTGTTTGTATCATTTGATAACTCTTCTTAAAATCATTCTCAAAAATCAAGCACATGATCTGTTTAATTTAATCTTTATTATTTATTATCTGTAGACATATGAAATATTTATATTCATGTAATATGCATATTATTATTCTATATAGTTTTAAAAAAGCTATCAAACTGAAGAATAAGATTTGGAACTCCAATTTAGTTCAGACTAAAAAAAAAAAATAACAACAGAATTTAAACAGAAATTAAAATAATCAATTTTTAATGAACATATAAGGCAACACTTGTAAGTTTTAAAAACATAATTAAGAACTAAGAAGAGCTATTATTGCCACACAATATTTTTATAAAATGAATTTTTCAAAAATAATGTTACAGTGTGATAGGAAATGTACTAAGGCAAAGACACAGGTATATTTTGTCATAATGTACTTAAATTGATAAAAAACCAACATAATCTACAAAGGTCTTCAAAAATCTTTAGAGAAATTTTGCACGAGATATTATTAGGTGCTAAACAAAAGGCATTTTTTCAGTGTCAATAAAATAGTTGATGCAAACTGGAGCATAGAAAGGCAAATAAATCTCAAAAGTAAGCTTAAAAAATAAAATTGTATTTTAATCCCCTAAGAACTAGAACAAAATGAGGATGCTCACTTTCATCACTCCTATTTAATACAGTACTAGAAGCTTAGCCAGAGCAATCTGGCAAGAAAAATAATAAAGGCATCCAAATTGGAAAAGTAATTAATTTATCTCTTTTCCCTGATGATATGTTCTTATACCTAGAAAACCTTACAAACTCAATGAAAAATATTTGATTTGATAAATGAATTTGATAAAGTTTTTGAAGTTCTCATTATGAGTGAGCAGTGGGTCCAAATGCATCTGTGTTAAAAGTCCCGGGATTGTTGCACATTGGCTGACAATAAAAAGTAAGACAAAATTATAATGAGAGTGTCTGAGTGAAATACAGAGATAAATGTAGATTTGGTTACCAGGAACCCTAGCCTACATCCCCTTTGAATAAATCAGGTAGATAAAAATTTGGTGAAAATTTGATAATTTTAATTTATAATTGTTGTCATCTATCTAGAAGTTATTTACTCTAGGATATAATTTGTGAAATAATAATCTATTAATATATAAGAATAAATTTAAAAATGAAGAATTGCTCTAGAAACCAATTAGAAATGTCATATACCATCTATCACAAAGACAGAAAGTTTAAGCTTAAAATCTAGGTTGGAATGTATAACTATATTTAACTACTACATGAATATAATTCATCTAGAGCACATAATTTTTTTAATAATCCTAGAGGAGATAATAGAATATTTTATATTTTACAAAAATAATTAAAAACAAATAATAAAATATATTTACAATATGAATACTGTTAGTATTCATAACTATAGGGTAATAGTAATTAATAGTAGTTACTATTAGTTATTATAAATAATAATAGTTGCAGACAACTATTGAGTCACTGCTTCATATCAATCTCTCCATGATTTTTAAAAGCAATGATGCATTTGATCATCACAAAGCCCTGTAACTTGTTATTTCCATTATAGAGATGGTTCAAATTAAGCTATAAAATTGAGGAATTGTTTAAGTACTGTACTTAACTGCAACAGAGTAGGTTAATTTTTAAAAAAAACTTAGAATGAATGAAGTAATTTTTAAGCAGGCTAACTTGGTAGGATTTGGGAGAGTATTAAAATCAATAATTGCTTCTAAGTTTGTTGGTATATACTAGGAACACAGAAAAGAGTGAATTATTTGCTACTCTTTATAAACAGATATTATTAATATACCATATCTGTTCAGTCATATACAGCATAATAATATTTCAGTCAACAATGGACCACATATGTGATGGTCCCAAAATATTATAATACTATATTTTTACTGAAAACAGTTAACAGAAAAATTAAAGTAGGGTCCAAAGAAGTATGAGGTTTTTAAAATGTAATTATAATATATTCTTAAGCAGATTGTAGTAAGGTGTTTGAGAAACAAGTATCTGTTTATTTGAATCTACTGGCTTTTAGCTCAAGAAACAAATGCTAAATTCATGTAGAAATAAAGAATTCATAAGTTTGAAAGACAAAGACAACATATTAGAAAAACTTTATTGTGCTCTGATGTGCTATGTTTTCATACAACTGTGTGTGTGAGAGAGAGAGATAAAGACAAGATGTCACATATTTACTTTGCATATCTATGTTTAGATATGCACATAGGTACCATTGTGTTACAATTGCCTACAGTATTCAGTACAGTATCAGGCTTCACAGGTTTGCAGCCTATGAACAATAGTTCACACCATATAGCATAGGTGTGTAGTAGGCCATATCATCAAGGTTTGTGTAAGTACACTCTAAGATTTTTGAAGATGAAATGCATTTCTCAGAAAGTATCCCTAGTTAAGCAACACATGACTATACTGTATTTGTGTCATGCTAGATGTTGCAATATATTTGTGCATATCACAATATATTGTGCTCACTGTATGTACAATAATTTATAAAATGATAATAAAGGAGACATAGGAAAACATTTTGACAAAATAATAAACCTCATTTATTACAGGCCTTAGATATCTGAGTCTCTCAGCCAGAAATAAAGCTATGACCAGGTGGGACAGGCACTCAACATTGAATGGCACACTTCTGTCATCCTACTTTCCTCTATCCCAGTTTTCCTCTTTTACCCTACATGTTGAGGGAAGAAATACTTTAAATTTTTATCTCAGCCAGAGGGATCTGGCTACTTTAGAAAATTCACATTTTGAATAAGCAGATGGTGAAAGGTTTCTCTCCTTTTGATTAGTGAGTTTTAAACAGACTTAAGGGGTAGAGTATTAGTACTTTCTCTGTGCTTTATGCTTAATATGTGTTACCACTTAAACTTCAAAACAAATTCTAAAAAAACAGATGTTCACATTTTATAACTGAAGAAACTGAGGTTTAAGGAAATCGTATAATTGCCAAATAAAACCAAACTTAAATTGGAGACTCAATTCTTGAATTCAAGTCTGACTTTAAAAGTTACAGTATTTTACTACACTATGAAGTATACTCAGCAAGAACTTAATTTTTTAAAAAGGCTAAAAAATTGAATTAACTGTAAGGAAGCTTCTGTTGTCACTGGCAATGATCATTCAACTTAATTTGTTTTTCCAATACATTCTTATAGTTAAACAATATTTTAACTTTCCTAGGATTCAATTTCTAGAAAATACTTGAGAATAATAAGTTGGAAACTACTACTTATAATGACATAAGATATTAATATTCATAGAATTTCCCCCCATAACTCACCACCAGTGCTGCTTAATGAACAATAGAAAAATTGGATGAGTGCATCAAAGATTCAAATGATATCCGTTTTTCTACAGTGGGATCTCTAAGGAACTCTAAGTAACTGTAACTATATATCATTACTTCATACCAGGCAAACATGCTCCAAATTATCCTAGCCAAATGCATCACAAATATGCCTTCAGGTCACCTTCTTTCACCATGACAGAGGTATGAATCAGAGTGATGCTCCCACATAAAAATACTTGAAAAAAGTGTTTCATTTTCACAATAGCTGCTCTTGGTTACGGTACAAACTGTTGTTAATAAATCCCCCACTAGCCTCTCTCTCTCTCCATCTCTTTTTTTCTCTCTCTCTCTTTTTACTTTATTTTTTGGTTTTTATTTTTGATTTTACTCCAATGATGCACTATGAGAAATAAATATTATATCTACATATGTAATTTAATGCTAAGGAAATTCTTCGTTTGTTCCCTTAGAAGAAGCGACAATACAAATGTCTACTAGAGTCCTGGACCTAGGGTTAGATATTAGTCATCATCAAAAAATTAACTACAATATTTCAGACAAGTTGAGGGCTTCTGTGATTTAGCATGATTAAGAATTTATGCTTATATATAAGCATAAGCATATACGTATATATATTTGGAGAGAAAGAGATAGTCTTTCATTTTGGGGATATAACATGAAAACACATATTTTCTGTGAATATAATATTTAAAAATTCTAATTGCCCCAAATTGGTTTGCTGGTTCTCTAGGGGATGACATATCTCTCTAGATTCTGGGAGGCAGTCTATACTTCTAAATACTTGCTTTAGCTAGCGTTCTCACAAGAGTCTAAAGACTTCAAGCGTCAATGGTAATGCCATTTTCCATGGGCATTTTTTTTTTGTACTCCTTCATCTTGTCTTAAAGTTGTGAGAGAAATACGAAGGCTAGTTAATTCAGCTTCTTGAATCATCCTCCTCATCCTCTCTAGTTTCCATAAAAAGTCACTGAATCCACTTTTCATATGATACTACTAATAAATATTATTAATGACTCTTTTTCGGTCTTAGATGTTGTTATTTGCTCCTACAGTATAGTACTTAACATTTCCACCTTTTGATTTGCAACTAATTGAGATTTATACATGATTTACCTCTTCTTTACCTAAAATTACAATTAAACTAAATAAAAAGAAAATACAAAGCATCCATCTCCCACAGACAAGCAGCTTCTGCATACTGTTCTTTTACAATCAAACACCACTTCTTCCTAACTCCCTTGTGAGCTCTTTTAACAACACATATTCTTAAAAGAATTATTAAACTGATGTAGGAAGCAATCTTTTTAGCCAATAAAATGGTGGCTTTTTTGTTGGCTTTCTCTTTGTAATGTTTTGATACTTCTCTATGAAGTTCTAAGATTTCTTTTTTGTTGTCAAACAGTGGATGCCTTGAATTCAGTTTTTTAATTTTTGTAGGAACGTAGTAGTTTTATATATATATGTGCATGGGATATGTGTGTGTGTGTATGTGTGTGTATGTGTGTGTTTGTTTGTTTTGAGCCGGAATCTTGTTCTGTCACCCAGGCTGGAGTGTAGTGGCGTGATCTTGGCTCGCTGCAACCTCTGGCACTGCCCAGGTTCAAGCGATTCTCCTGCGTCAGCCTCCGGAATAGCCAGGATTACAGGTACATGCCACCACACCTGGCTAATTTTTGTATTTTTAGTAGAGATGGGGTTTCAGCCTCGTGGCTAGGCTGTTCTTGAACTCCTGGCCTTGTCATCCACCCTTCTCGGCCTCCCAAAGTGCTGGGATTACAGACGTGAGCCACCGCGCTCGGCTGGGATATGTAAAATATTTTGATACAGGCATGCAATGCATAATGATTACATCATGGAGAATGGGATGTCTATCCTCTCAAACGTTTATCTTTCTGTTACAATCTAATTATATTCTTTTAGTTTATTTTAGAATGTACAGTTACATTGTTACTACTATATTCACCTTGTTGTGCTATCAAATAGTATATCTTATTAATTCTTTCTATTTTTGGGGAGGCACCCATTAACCATTCTCACCTCCCCACCCACTTCCCTTTCCAGTCTCTGGTAACCATCATTCTACTTTCTATGTCCATGAGTTCAATTGTTTTGATACTTTGATCCCAGAAATAAGTGCGAACATGGGATGTTTGTCTTTCTGTGCCTGGCTTTTTTTTTTACTTAACATAATGATGTTCAATTCTATCTATGTGGTTGTAAATGACTGAATCTCTTTCCTCCCTATGACTAAAGAGAACTCCATTGCATATATGTACCACATTTTAGCAATTGCCCTATTGATGGACACTTTAGTTGCCTCCAAATCTTGGCTATTGTGAGCAGTGCTACAACAAACATAGGAGTGCAGATATCTCTTTGACATACTGATTTGCTTTCATGTCTCTGCTCAGCAGTGGGATTGTTGGATCATATGGTAGCTCAATTTTCAGATTTTTGGGGAACCTTCAAATGGTTCTCCATACTGTTGTACTAACTTACATATCACCAACAATTTTGAGGGTTCCCTATTCTCCATATCCTTGCCAGCATTTGTTATTGCCTGGATATAAGCCATTATATCAAATACAATGGATATAAGACATTGTTATTTGCTTATAATCTATTTTAACTGGGGTGAAAGAATATTTCCTTGTAGTTTTGATTTGCGTTTCTCTGATCATAAATGATGTTAAGCACCTTTTCATATGCCTGCTTGCCATTTGTCTGTTGTCTTTTGAGAAATATCTATTCAAATCTTTTGATTAATCAGATTATTTTTCTATAGAGTTGTGTGAGCTCCTTACATATTCTGGATATTAATCCCTTGTCAGATGCATAGTTTGCAAATATTTTTCCCATTCTGTGCATTGTCTCTTTATTTTGTTGATTGTTTTCTTTGCTGTGCAGAAACTTTTTAATTTGATGTGATCTCATTTGTCCATGTTTGCCTTGGTTGCCTGTGCTTGTGGAGTGTTATGCTGGAGTTTCGCCCAGACCAATGTCCTGGAGATATTTTCCAATATTTAAGTTTAGCAGTTTTATAGTTTGAGGTCTTAGACTTATGTCTTTAATCCATTTTGATTTGATTTTTGTATATGGCAAGAGATAGGGATCTAGATTCATTCTTCTGCATATGGATATCCAGTTGTTACAGCACCATTTATTGAAGAGACTGTCTTTTAACCAGTATATGTTATTGGCACCTTTGTTTACTGAGTTTACTGTAGGTGTCCAAATTTGTTTTGGGGTTCTCTATTCTGTTCCATTGATTTATTTGTTTATATTCCAGTACTATGCTGTTTTAGTTATTATAGAGCTATAGTATAATTTGAAGTCAGGTAATGTGATTCCTCAAATTGTGTCCTTTTTGCTTAGGAGAGATTTGACTGTTCTGTGTCTTTTTGCAGTTTCGTATACATTTTAGCATTTTTTTTTTTAAATTTCTGTGAAGAATGTCTTTGGTACTTTGATAGGGATTGTATTGAATCTGTAGATTTCTTAGGGTAGTAAGAGAATTTTAACTGTAGTGATTATTCCAATTTATGAACATGTACTAGCTTTTGATTTTTTGGTGTTCTCTTTAATTTAATTAATCAGTGTTTAATGGTTTTTATTATAGAGATATCTCACCTCTTTGGTTACTTAATTTCTATATATTTAATTTTATTTATTCATTTGTTTGTTTGTTTGTTTTGTTTTGTTTTTTAGACAGAGTATCACTCTGTTACCCAGGCTGGAATTCAGTGGCACAATTTTGCCTCACTGAAACCTCCGCCTCCCAGGATCAAGGGATTCTTGTGCCTCAGCCTCCCAAGTAACGGGGACTACAGATGTGTGCCACCATGCCTGGTTAATTATTTTATATTTTTTGATAGAGACAGGGTTTTGCCATATTGACCGGGCAGGTCGGGAACTCCTGGCGTCAACTCCGCCTGTCACAGCATCCTGAAGTTTTCGAATTACAGGCATGCGCCACTGCACCCAGACTCCTAGATACTTAATTTCATTCATGTCTATTGTAAATGGGATTACTTCTTTCTTTCTTTTTCAGATTGCTCACTGTCAGCATATAGAATTGCTAATGATTTTTATATGTTGATTTTGTACTCTGCAACTTTATTGAAGTTATCATTTCTAGTAGTTTTCTCATCGAGTTTTTAGATTTTTCCAAATATAAGATCCTATCGTCTATAAACAGGGATAATTTGACTTATTGATTTCTAATTGGAATGTTCTCTGTATTTTTTCTCTTTTTTGATTGTTCTAGCTAGCCCTTACAGTTCTATGTGGAATAAAAGCTGTGACTGTAGGCATCCTTGTCATGTTCCAGGTCTTAGAACAAATGCTTTAGTTTATCTCCTTTAGTATGTTACCCACTGTGGGTCTGTAATATATGGCTTTTATTGTGTTGAGTTATGTTCCTTTCATGCCCATTTTTTTTTTAGTATTTTATCTTTAAGGAATGTGAAAATTTATCAACTACTTTTCAGCATCAATTATAATGATTATATAATTTTTGTCCTTCAGTCCCTTGACATGATGTGTTACATTGATTGGTTTGCATATGTTGAATCATCCTTGCATCCCAGGGCTAAATCTCACTTGGTCATGATGAATAATATATTTAATGTATTGTTGAATTTGATTTGCTAGTATTTTGTTGAAGATCTTTGCATCGGTATCCATCAGAGACATTTGTCTGTAGTTTTCTGTTTGATGAGACTTTGTCTGGTTTTGATATAAGGGTAGTACTGGACTCGTAGAATGAGTTTGGAAGTATTTTCTTCTCCTCTATTTTTTGAAATACTTTAAGTAGGATTGGTATTAGTTCTTTAAATGTTTGGTAAAATGTACCAGTGAAGCTATCAGGTCCCAGGCTTTTCTTTACTGGAAGATTTTTTATAATGGCTTTGATCTCTTTACTTGCTCTGTTAAGGTTTTTAGATTTCTTTCTGGTTTAATCTAGGTGGGTTATATGTGTCTATAAATTTGTCCATTTCTTGAAGATTTTCCAATTTGTTGGCATATAGTCACACAAAGTAGCTGCTAGTGATCTGTTAAATTTCTATAGTGTCAGTTTCAATGTCTTCTTTCTGGCCCCTGGTTTTCTTTATTTTGATCTTCTCTCTATTTTGTTTAAATTTGTCTAGCTAAAAGTTTCTCAATTTTGTTTACCTTTGCTGAAAACCAACTTTTTCTCATCCGTCTTTTTTATTTTCTTTTTTTTTTTAAATTTCTTTTCTATTTCTGCTCTGAAATTTATTATTTCCTCTACTAAGTTGGGGTTTCATTTGTTCTTCAATTTCTAGTTCTTTAAGATGCATTGTCAGATTGAAGTTATTTTCCTGTAATGAGATAGGCACTTATATCTATAAACTTTCCTCTTAGTACTGCTTTTGCTGTATCCCATAAATTTGAGTATGTGTGTTTTCATTACCATGTGTTTCAAGAAATTTTGCAATTTACTTAATTTATTCATTGACCTGCCAGTCATTCAGGAGTGTATTGTTTAATCTACATGTATTTGTACATTTTCAAAAGATCCTCGTTATTGATTTTCAGGTTTATTTCATTTTGAGCAGAAAATATGCTTGTTACTATTTCAATTTCTTGAAATTTTTAAGACTTGTTTTGTGACTTAATATACCCTATGTCCCCAAGAATGTTCCATGTGCTGATGAAAAGAATGTGTATTCTGAAGCACTTAGATGAAATGTTCTATAACCATCTATTAGATCCATTTGGTCTATAATGTAGATTAAAGCTGATGTTTCTTTTTTGATTTTCTGTTCAGAAGATCTGTCCAATGCTGAAAGTAGGGTGTTGAGTTCTCCAGTGAATATTGTATTGGGACTTATCTTTCTCTTCAATTCTAATAGTATTTGCTTTGTATATCTGGGTGCCACAGCATTAGGTGCACATATATTTAAAACTGTTATATCCGCTTGATATAAAAAAATAAACTATTTATTTACATGAAGAAGTAAACAACAAAGCAAAAAGAAAACTAGTACAAACTCAATTTCTTAATTTCATCCCTCCACTTTTCAACTTTTTGTTGCTTCTATTTTATCTTATTATACTATGTCTTGAAAAGTTGTCATTTTTACTATTTTTGATTGCTTCTTCATTTAGTCTTTCTACTTACGATAAGATTAGTTTGCACACCATAGTTATGGTGTTACAATATTCTGTGTTTCTCTGTGTACTTTCTATCACCAGTGAGTTTTCTATCTCCACACGACTACTTATTATTCATTAACAGCTTTTTGTTTCTGATTGAAGCACTCCTTTTGGTATATAGTATGGGACAGATCTAGTGTCAATGAAATCACCAAGCTTTTATTTGTCTGGAAAGTCTTCATTTCTCCTTCATATATAATGGATATTTTCACTGGATATATATTTTAGAGTAAAAGTTATTTTCCTTCCGCTCTTTAAATATGTCATGCCACTCTCTCCTGGTCCATAAAATTTCTACTGAAAAGTATGCTCCCAGATTGGTTGGAGTTCCATTGTACGTTATTTGTGTCTTTTCTCTGCTACTTTAAGGGTCCTTCCTTGTCATTGATCCTTGGTAATTTGATTATTAAATATCTGGAGGTAGTCTTTTTTAGGTTAAACCTGCTTGGTGTTCTATAACCTTCTTGTACTTGGATATTAATATCTTTCTCTAGGTTTTAAATATTCCCTGTTATTATCGTTTTGAATAAACTTTCTACCCCATCTCATTTCCTAACTCTTTTTTTAGGCCAATAAGTCTCAGATTTGTTCTTTTTGAGGCTATTATCTAGATTCCATAGCTAGGCTTCATTTTTTTTTTCTCTTGTCTCCTCTGACTATGTATTTCAAACAGCCTTTCTTCGAGCTCACTAACTCTTTCTTTTGCTTGATTGATTCTACTATTTAAAAATTCCTTGTAATCTCAGCACTTTGTGAGGTGGGCAAATCACGAGGTCAGGAGATCGAGACCATCCTGGCTAACACAGTGAAACCCTGTCTCTACCAAAAATACAAAAAATTAGCCAACATGGTGGCAGGTGCCTGTAGTCCCACCTACTTGGGAGGCTGAGGCAGGAGAATGGTGTGAACCTGGGAGGCAGAGCTTGCAGTGAGCCGAGATCGTGCCACTGCACTCCAACTTGGGTGAAAATGAGACTCCATCAAAAAAAAAAAAAAAAAAAAAAAAATCCAATACTTTCTTCAGTACAGTGATTGCATTTTTTATCTCCAGAATTTCTACTTGCTTCTTTTTAATTATTTCAATATCTTTGTTAAATTTATCTGATATAATTCAGAATTTCTTCTCTGTGTTATCTTGAATTTATGTCAGTTTCCTCAAAACAGGTATTGTGAACTCTCTGTTTCAATGATCACATATCTCTGTTTCTCCAGGACTGGTTTCTGGTGCTTTATTTAGTTCATCTGCTAAGGTAGTTTTTTTTGTTTTGTTTTGTTTTGTTTTCCTATTGATACTTGTAGATGTTTGTCTTCTTCCAGGCATTGAAGAGTTAGGTATACAGTTGTCACTGTCTTGGCTTGTTTGTACCTGTCCTTCTTGAAAAGGCTTTCTAGATATTTCCAAAGGACTTGGTGTTATGATCTAAGCTGTACCTGTTTTAAAGATATGGAATCAAGCCCAGTAATAATGTGGTTCTTGCAGACTTGTACAGGTACTGGCTTGATGGTCTTGGACAAAATCTATGATAATTCTCTAGATTACCAAGGAGATACTTTTGTTCTCTTCCACTACACTTACCAAGTGGCAAAGCTAGGCAGGCCTGTGTTTTTCTCTTCAGGGCAGTGAGGTCCCCCAGGCCCTGAGTGGGTCCAGAAATGCCATCTTGGAATCAGAGACTAGAGTCAAAACCTTAGAAGTCTCCCTGGAATTCTATTGTATTGAGGTTGATCTGGCACTCAATCCTCAAGATGCAGTCATCCCCACAATTCCCTTCCTTTTCCAAAGGCAAAGGAACTTCATTCTGTGGCCACTGCCACCACAGGTCCAAGGACAGTGCTAGAGACTATGCTGATATCCTTTTAAGGATCAGGGGCTCTTGGATAAACATTATAAATGCTGCCTGGACTGGGAATCACCCTGACTCACCTTGATAGACAGTAGGTTCCCCTCTGGCCCTGGGCAGGTCCATCAATGGCATCCAAAAGCCATGTCCTGGAATGAGGAATCCCAAGTGCTTTCTTGGTGCTCTAGCTCCCTGTGGTTGAGCAGGTACCTGAAGTGCAAGACAAAGTCCCCTTTACTTTTTCCTCTACTTTTCTCAAGCAGAAAGTGTCTCACCAAATAGTCACTATATCTGGGAATGTGCTCAGCCTCTTCTGAAGCCAGAAAGTCTCAGAGCCTGACCCAAAGCCCTTGACGTAGTACTTGGTGTCACTGCTCATTCAGAGCCAAAGAACTCTTCAGTTAGGACATGATAAATCCTGCTGAGACTGGGTCTTTCTCTTCAAGGCAGTAGATTTATTTTGCCTAAGGGTGTGTTCATAGAAAGGTTATCTAGGAGGTAGGGCTTGGAAAGAGTGTCTCATGACCATTATAGGTGCCCTGTCCTTCTGTGGCTGAGTTGGTATCTAATACACAAGACAAAATACTTCTCAGTCTTCCCTCTCTTTTCCTCAAAAAGAAAGAAGTAGTCTCTCTGTCTCTTTTTGTTGTTTTTTGTTTTTGGTTTTTTGGTTTTTTTTTTGAGATGGAGTCTCACTGTGTCACCCAAGCTGGAATGCAGTGGGCAATCTTGGTCCACTGCAACCTCCACCTCCTGTGTTCAAGCGATTCTCCTACCTCAGCCTCCCAAGTAGCTGGGACTACAGGTGCACACCACCACGCCCGAGTAATTTTTGTATTATTAGTAGGGACGGGGATTCACCATATTGGCCAGGCTGGTCTCCTACTCCTGACCTCGTGATCTGCTGCTTTTGCCTCCCAAAATGCTGGGATTATAGGCGTGAGCCACTGTGCCCAGCCAGAAGTAGTCTCTTTTTGAACCATAGGCTATGTAGCCTTGTGTTAAAGGAGGAATGATGCCAATAGTCCATTAGCTGCTCCAGCTTGTGTCTCAGTGGATCACCTATTCTCCCATGTCTACTATCTCTGAGCACAATTCAGCAGTAGGACTTGTGTAAAAGTTGCAGACCTTGTAGCTTAGACAGCCTTTTAAGTTTATTAGGGCCCCAGGGCACTGTAACCTGTGGTGGCAAGGCTTGTGGTAACTCAATTTCTACTGTGATATTGGCAATTCCACTATGGCCAGGGCTGTTTTATACAGTTGCTTTATAGGTGGCTGGTTGGAAGGGGGCAGGTGATGTTAGTGATTCAATACTGTTTTTCCTACCTCTTCAGTGCTTCTTTCAGCATTGTGAATTTAAAATCAGGTACTGTGAGGGCTTACTTGATTTTTACTTCTTATGAAGGTGATTTTCTTGTGTACATATTTGTTAAATTTTGTCCTTGTGGGGGGTTGGGGGTAATCGGTAGAGCCTTCTATTTCACCATTTTATCCCACCTCTGACACCTTGAATTTGAATAAAAGAAAAGAGATAACATCAACCACAATGTCATACACTGGAAGAACTAATTTCATCAGAATAGCAACTGAAAAAAAAATTCCAAGTTGAAGATAAGCAGTCATTTAAAAAAGAAATTACAGGCCAATCTTTAGTAAAATAAAAGAAAATACTTGCAGGGAGTTTATAAAAAAATTCTCTACTTTCTTCTTAGTGTTGCTGTAAATCTAAAAATGCAGCCTTCACCTGGGCAACATAGTAAGACCATATCTAATATAAATAAATAAAAGTTAGCTGGGCATGGTGTAAACACACATGTAGGCACAGGGAGGTTGAAGTGAGAGGATCACTTGATCCCAGGGGTTTGAAGCTCTAGTGAGCTATGATCATGCCATTGTACTCCAGACTGGAGTGAGAATCCATCTCTTATTTAAAATAAAAATATACAGTCTTAAAAAACAATGGTAAAATAATTTAAAGGCAAGGAAACAGGTACTCCAATGGACTCTATAGAAAGAATGCAGCCCTGGTGACACCTTGATTTTAGCCTAATAAAATTTATTCCAAACTTCTGACCACCAGAAATATAATATAGTAAGTTTGTGACTTGTTCCTAAGTGCATTTTATGGAAACATTTTAAAATAATGTAACAAACCTGCACGTTATGCACATGTACCCTATAACTTAAAGTATAATAATAATAAATAAATTAATTTAAAAAAAATAATAATAATAAAGTTATGATTATTATATTTCTTTATACACATAAATGTTTTATTATAAAAATGTTGAGATTCACAAACACTTGAGAGATTTTATGCACACAAAATGTAACATGTTGGAAAATATATAGCATTGTTATCACAGAACTAGCTTAATATGTCAATGATAAACTTAACTTTTTAAAGAAAATAACAGAAAATTAAACCAGATTTTTAAAAAGCTATCTCATTGACTGATACTGGTGATTCTATCTCTTGCTTTAACAATTCTTGTTTGTTATTAAAATCGTTATCTACCAACAATTGGTAATTATCTTAGTATGTTTAATTATATCCGATTTTCTTGCTTGTCAAATGGTTTCAAACCCATCTAGTTCAGAGTAATGAATTTAACTCATGCTCTGACAAAACCTTCCACTAAATAACTAGAGAAGAAAATGATGACATAAATTATGCATATGCCATTCAGTAAGCAACTGCCATGATAATATATTGACTACAGTAGCAGGGAGTATCTGAAACCAGAATTCTGCTAAGACTAATACTTGGCTATAAATGTTCATTAAAATTTCCACAATAGATTTTTTCAAATCTCAGTTCCTGACAGTACATTGGCATTAAAAGTAGAACAATTCTGGATATGATGATAGGGGTTTTCTGGAAAATGTTATTAAGGGCATTCTCTTTATTCATTGAAATTGATTTTTATACACTTATTAGAAGGAAAGTAAAGTAAGTTTAAAAATGTAAGGATCCCAACTCTACTAACTCCATTTTAGAGTAATCGTAATTTCTTCTATGTAATGATTCTGAAAATGTGACTTAACCAGCTTCTCCAGATCTGTCTATTCCTTGACCTTCTCCTTTTCTCAAATCATCATCTCAATCACATCTGATTTAACAGTTTCTTTGTTTATTAATTTACTTTAAACTTTTCTGATTTTGAACCCTTCTAACATTACAACATATATAAAATATTTACCATCCTGAAGACTAACACCAATCTTTCCAAGTCAGATTCAGTCTTGAATATTTAAATGGCTCTTGAAATATCTATTTTCTTCAGATACCTGACAAATTTAAGAAAGCTATTTTAGGTCATTCAGACTACTTTATCATCCTGCATAACTTGAATGTGGATTCTATTTCCTCTTATCTAACTCTCTAAGAAAAATAAAATTACCTGGCACAGTGCTTTAGATTTTATTCGACATAAAAATTAGCAGTCACTACAAAGGACAACACATAAAACAAAGACAGAAGAAGTCTTCTTTCTACAAACATTACATAATCTATCTTAAAAAGTCATATTTGTCTTAAATTTGATGTTGAATATGTGCAAATGATTTAATAAATAGGTGATCCTCATCAAAAGTAACTTAAGAATGGACAAAAGAAAATTGATAAGCACAACTATCCCACAGAAATATATATATATGATGTCAACCAAAAAAGCAACAGAAAATGAGTAAATTGATAAACCAGGAATTAATTAGAAGGAAACTATATTTAAAATACTCTAGGAAATATTTCAAAATATAGCCAACCTGTGTGTTCACCACACATTATGGGATGAATTAGATTCTAGATGCATGGAGTATACTGATTTAACAAAATATGAAGGAATTTCAGATAAATGCAACACACATTCATTAAATGGGCATGTAGAATCTCCACAAAAAAATAGGAAATATTTAAAAATAACTTAAAATACCAACTATTGCCAAAGGTTTAGAAATGTGAAGGAGGAGGCTAACTTTTGGGGTTTTTAAATGACATATTGAAGGTCTGGAAGGCATTTGGTGACCAAGAACTTGCAGTGAAGTTTCAGTCATACACAGGAAAGTCAGGAAAATTGTAAATATCACCTGCTCCAATTGCAGTCTTAAAACTATTGGGAATCACTGCCTAGAAAAAATGAATTTATTCTAGAATGTGGATGATATCAGTGCAGCAAATATAGAAAGCAATATAACTTGATTTAGAAAGTTTTAAAATGCACCTGTTTCTATGACCCACAACATTGTTAGATATATACCTTTAAGAAATGCTTTAAAATTTGAATAAGGAGATAATATAAAGATGCAAAAATGTTCATGTCAGCATCATTTATATTGGAGAAAAAAATGAAAATAACAGCAATCTTCCTCAATGGGGGTATGGGCTCAATGGGGGTATGGGTAAATAACCTGAGTTATGTTCAGAAAATTGATTCCTAGGGAGCAATGACAATGAATACATTATAGCTACATATATCAAAGTACTATATTTTCAAATATAAAACAATGGTTAACACTCAATTCAGGATATAATTACTTCTTGGGAGGAGTGTATAGGGATATACCAGCAGGAAGGCATGTACAGTGGATATAACGGTACTCATAACAATTTTTTCCCCAAAGCATTGATAGTCCCATCTTATGTTCCCAAGTAAATTCAACAAGACTCTAAGTACCCTTTGAGGTTACCTTATAATTCAATGTCAGTCATCATAACGGCCATGATTCTCTTCAAGTGTTACAACAGTGTCTGGTGGAAAATCGGCAAATCCGCAGATGAATTGACTGGAATGAACTGCCCAACCTTATCTTCTATCACTCTGTCCTTGCTCACTTAGGTCCTGACATGCAGGCCTCCTATCTATTCCTTGAATTTACAGAGAAGTCCCCACTGAAGTGCTTTTGCACTTGCTCTCTGTGCCCATCTCACCTCCTTGAATTCTTTGCTCAAGTGTTACCTTAGAGAAACTTTCTCCTACCAATCTCTTAAAGTGTTGATCTCCAACCCCCATCTTCCTCATCACTCGTTTACCTTTCTCCTTCGCAGGATTTATCATCTTCTAATACATTACATAGTTTACTGATTGATTGTCTGCCCTTGGCCCTTTAGGATGACAGCAGAAAATTTGTGTTCATCTTTCTTACTGTTGTAATGCATGGTAAGTACTTAATATATTTTTTAATGAAACAAAAGATTTCTGATTCAATTCTGTCATGCCCACTACATAGATGAATGTTGTAGAAGCCAGGCGACTCTCCACATCTATCAGTTCTGTTGTTCTCATGTTTAGTAAAGTAAATAAAATACGGGTCAAGACTCAGAACTGAGTGCTCAGATTCCAGTCTCACAAGATGTCTCATGCAGATTCCTCAACTGCATTGTTTTTGTAATCTATTTAAGTTCTTCCAATGAGTCCTGTTCTTGCTCTTATTATCGCTCATGCATTCAACTATGAATTTCTCTTAAACATTTTGGTCTCCTCTTAGACCCTGGATCCTCCTATAATCCCCTGGAAAGCATTGAACTTAGTATTTTCAATAAAATTTCCTATCATAAGTTTTAGGAATACAATTAAAAATTCTGAATGTGTCCTAAATGTACAAATTTCTGCCAAAAAATGTGGTAGAAAAGAATGTGTTATTTTCTTGGAAAGAGAAAAAACAAATACTGAAGGGAGAAAGATCTTCAATTAACTATTTTTTATACTGCAGCAACATATAGAGTGGCATAGTCATCATTATGTTCTTAGTCTTTAAAAATGATATTTTTGTTCTTTTTGTTAAAAGATTGAGTCAGAATTTTGTTTCCAGGAGACAATACAAATTTTAAAAATACATGCACTCTCCGTTGTCTATTATCTTTGCACACAGGAAACGTATATTTATGTGAGGTCAGGGACTATGGTTTCTAAATGAACCTGAACATCATTCTATTAGCTCGGTGGTTTAAACAACTTAGATAATTACCCACATACAATTATTTTCAGTGTCTAAACTGCATTGAATTAGGCAATACACTGCCAAATTATACTAAACTGTAGACGGAAAATCTAATTACATGTGTCAATTAAACACTATTCTGTACACATAAATATTGAATGCATAAAACTGTCAATATTCAAGGAATGGTATCAGAGTAGGTCAATTGTAGAGGAAAACCTATTTGACAAGCAAATGATGTGATATATGAGAAACACATGTCATTTATGTTTTATTTGGAAATATAAGTCTTTCTTCTGTACAATACAAAGAAAAATACTCGATTTAATTACAAGCTTTGTTCATTGGTTTTGTGGTATAATAGCTTTCTTAACAACAAGAAAATATTTAAAATCATCATTTCAGTATCCTGCAATGTTTTTTTTTAATTAATTTATTATTATTATACTTTAAGTTGTAGCGTACATGTGCATAACGTGCAGGTTTGTTACATATGTATACTTGTGCCATGTTGGTGTGCTGCACCCATCAACTCTATTATTCGTGTAGGAGGAGGAAAAGGTAGAACATAATTATTCTTGTAGTCTTCCAATAAACTGATTGCCCAGAGTGCACATCCCTTAATTATAAGTTGTAAGAAAAAGTAAATGACTTCTTCTGCTTGAGCTACTTGTTACACTTTACCATGAATTTGAGTCTTTTCCTTTAAAAATAGTTCTGCTTATTTTTAGTGAATTTTTTTCCTTAAATTCTGTCAATCTGCTGAAATATTCACTCTGTGATTCTGACAGGAAAAACATACCTTGTTTCAAGAGATAAAAACAAGTTGAGAACTATGACAAATATATATTAACTGAAGACAGCTCATACTATCAATATGTTTTCTAAAATAGAGGGTTAGAAACTCTATTCACATTTTTGTTAGATTGTTAGGGGAAATATAACAATTTGAGTCACAGGGTGAAAATATTGTGGGCAAGTCGTCACGAGAATGTGAAGTGGAAGCAATCATATTTTAATAAAAAGAGAAGCCAAGTTAAGTTTTCAGAGTTAGTGGAAAACGTCAAAAAACAGTATCCTAATATTTATTGAATGTAATGGTTAAATAGACTTTGAAGTTTTTTTTTAATTAGAAGTGTATATATATGTATTGAAAAATATATATATAATCACTCACAGATCTTCATGGTATATATGCTGACTCAAATCACTACAGAGAAATATGGGTGAAATGTATACACTATGGATTCACAGTTCCCCTGAAACCTGTGGATCACACCATACATTAACATGGTTGCCTCTTAGTGCTCAGAGAGATACATTATAATGAAATAGTGAGTGGAGAGCTCCTGTCCATTTACTTCCTTTCTTCATGGAGAGTCTGCTACTGTTAAGACACTTGATAAAATAAATGTAGTGATTGTGAGACTCATTCACTTTAAAGTTTAAGTATTTTAGAAACAAAGTACATTTTTATTCTCTATAACTAAGATTTGTGTTTCTAATTATCATACTAATAATCTGTTAGTGAAAAGGCAGAGAAATGGGGCACTTCCATAGACTTCTGATTAAAGTTTAAATTGCTCTATGAAAATAATCTGTACAGTGAAATTTTCCAAAAATGTCAAAGGCCTTATTATATCTTCCCTGTGATTGCATTTGTCTGTGGACCTGTTCAACAAAATATAATAGTAATAAATATTAACATTAACAAAAAAGTAAACTAAAACTTGGGAGTAGATTTAGGCCAAATAACCTGAAGATTGCTTGCGCTGAACTAAGCATAATGAATGTTGTCAGGACAAATATCATTCATTGTCATCCACTATAAATAAAGTTGACCACTCTATAAAGACAGAGAAAGGACTCACCAAACAGCAAAGTATTGCAACATTTCTCCTTCTCCCTAGACCCTTGGAAAGTATCAGGTATTTGCATGATTACACTTATCTCCCCCATTTTGTATTAACATTGAGAATTCAAGGTAATTTGTTCACCTTAAGGAATTTCTGGCTCAAAATGAAAACCTAAACGTTTCTTAACCTTCTCTTGTTTTTAAGAAGCCGTTTAAATTATGGTAAATAAATAATGCATGAAACTACAGCATATCATAAAAATAAAAGCAATTAGATAGAGCAGTTTAAATTTCTAAGATCCAGAAGATTTTTTTGTTCATTTTTCTGTTGTTTTTTACTTGCAGAATAATGGCTACATTTGAGAAAGTTTAGCTCTGTGGATACTTGCGTGGACTTAAGGTGTAAAAAAACCCAGATAAAGAATATTTTAAGAGTGATAAGTGGAATTAAAGTTAATATTAATTAAAAGTCTGAATGAAAGAAAATATAATCTTCCATTCTCTCTCCACGTCCACTCAGAATAACTACCAACTAATTGGTGACCCTCCAGGTTCAAGTGTCGATCGAGGTAGATAGGTAGAAGATTGGAGGGCAGTTGCAGTATGATTGCTGACATTCAGAGAAATAGCCTCTAAAGTTTGGCATTTAGATAGTCATTCCAAGGAATTTCCAACTGTCTGACATTTTACCACAGTGAAGAAGAGGTGGTAAAAATATAAGTAAGGATTTATTTTCCCTTGGGTATATATCCAGTAATGGATTCGCTGGGTCAAATGGTAGTTCTATTTTAAATTCTTTGAGAAATCTTCATACTGCAATCCATCATAGCTAAAGTAATTGACATTCTCACCAACTGTGTATAAGCATTCTCTTTTCTCCACAACCTGTCAACGTCTGTTATTTTTTGACTTTTTAGTATAGTCATTCGACGGATGTGAGATGGAATCTCAATATGGTTTTGATTTGCGAAGTCCCTAATGACTAGAGATGCTAATCATTTTTTTAACATATTTGTTGGCAGCATATATGTCTTCTTTTATGAACTGTCTGTTCATGCCCTTTGCCCATTATTTATCCAAAGAAAAATAAGTCATTCAACCAAAAAGTCACGTGCAATCGTATGCTCATTGTAGCACTATTCGCAATAGCAAAGACATGGAAGAAACCAAGATGACCATCAACAGTGGACTGGATAAAGGTAATGTGGTACATATACACAATGGAATACTATGCAGCCATAAAAAATGAAATCATATCCTTTAAAGAAACATGGATGCAGCTACAGTCCATTATTCTAAGTGAATTTATTCAGGAACAGAAATCCAAATACTGCATATTCTCACTTAAAAGTGGTAGCTAAACATGGTGCATACATGGATATAAAGATGCAAGACTTGTGGGGATGCAAGTTACAAAACTACTTACTCTGTAGTATGCTCACTACCTGGGTGATTGAACCATTCATACAAAGCTTAGTGACACACCATTAACCCATGTAACAAATTGGCACATGTACCCCGAACCTAAAGTAAAAATTGAAAATCTATGTGTGTAGATGTATGTGTGTATGTGTGCGTGTGTGTGTGTGTGTGTGTGTATATATATATATATATATATATATATATATATATATATATATGTATAAGAATGATTCTAAATTATGTTTCTAATTGACTGTTGAGGGGAAGGCTAGGGATTCATGGCATCAAAGCAATACTAGGAAAAAAATAAAGGGGGGTGCAAGGCAATTGTAGAATTAGCTTTAGTCTTTTTTTAAGTCTTTGATTGGTTGAATTTGTTTTAATACATGATGATACCATTGTTATACATTGCATCATATTCTTTTACAAAATGTACATCTGGTTGAAGTCGGGAAGAATTTTGCAATTCTGTTGTACTCAACCCAAAATAAAAAGTTTTATTTAATGGTAATTACAAATCGAGGTAAATATTTAAGAAACACCCAAGTCATTCTGACAATTACTTTGCTCACAAACACCAAAAGCGTTCTTGAAATTCTTCCTCTGGATAAGGAGAAGAAAAAGAGTAGATGAATAGAACTAGGCATCACCTTTCTCTCACATCCATTCAGCTCTGGTTTAAGTATATTCTGACTCCTGCACTGGGATGAAAGACCTGGGCTATTTTCTATGCAGAGAGAAATGGAGGCAGCTTCAGAAGACAGCAAGGATGAAGGACATTCCTAGACACAGAGTCTTTGCCATTTTTATGGACAGAGGAGAAGGAAGCAGTGGAGTATGAAATTAAACAAAGTTCTAAAGAGATGAGATTAAACGTCCTGACTAAGCCTTTAGATTTTAAAATTGTGTAGGGTAATTCCTTCTTACAGAGAAAGGATGAAAGAAAATGAAGACAGGTGTTTATATCAGTCTTTATGTTATGTTTTGGTGTTCATCAGTCAAGAACTAATGTGCCTATAGGAAATCTGGATGCTTAGAGAAAGTTTTCTGGATTTAAAGATGGTGAGAGAAAGTTTGAGGCATTCAATTTCGATGTGCCCTCCACTTTTAATACTGTTAAGCAATTTGGAATGTATTAAAATTACTGAAGCATTGGCTATACATACATTTATTTTATAAAGCAAAATGAATTCTGAGCAACTTAATACTTACTTGAGAATACAGAACTGGATGAATTCTGACTCTTTTCCTTGCAATCATAGATCATAGTAGAAAAGAGAAGGGCAGCCCCAGACCAATACAAAGCTCTAAGAGTATATAACCTGTGACTACCTCAATGGGGGAAAATGTCATTAATACAGTAATTTTCACAAGAATTTTCCACTGATAAAAAAAAGTACACACGTTTTAAATCTTCCTCCCATTGAAGTTGCCACTTGACAACTTTTTGCAACTTTTACAAACATCATTACTAATCACAATCTTATCTAGGACATGATGTCCAATTGTACATATTTTAAAATCTGCAGTTTTTATTTACCTTTTAGGTTTTTTCCTTCTGACATGCTCACCCTACCATCATGGTGAAAGATTATGTGTTCTGATTCATGATAGTGGCTACCAGTGCTTCTCATTATGTGTTACTTTCTATGAAGGCCACAAAATCTGCCACCTAGCAGTCTTTTCCATTTGAGTGACAGCATGTGTTTCAATGAAGAAACTCCTTTAGCTGACTCCTGCCCTGAAGTCACTGTCAGTTCCTTGAAAATTGTGCCTCCAGAGAATGAGTGAACATTAGTAACTTTGTCATATATGCTTCCAAAAACCCTCAGCTTTTTCTTGACTATTATATTTTTCTATGCTTGCACAAATTATGTTACTGAAAAGCAACAAAATTATCGTATCTAGCTCCTCTCTCAATATTGATAGTATATGTCTGTGGTGAATCTATTCCAAATTTTTGTTTATTAATATCCTTTTTTAAAAAAAATTCAATTGTATGTGTGTGTGTTTTAACATTTTAAACTTCTCCCTTAGTTGGTCTCTTTTCTTTTCATCCCATATAGTACCAATAGTCTTTTATTCAATTGTAATTTATTTATTGTGCTTAGCCTTTGTTCTATATCCCACATTCTTTATATACTTAATAACAAATACTCCTCTATTTAATTTTGTGAAGTCATCCACAATGAGAGGAATCTGTATAGACTTGTACCATGATTGTGTTCACTTTCATTACTCTAGCAACTACTTTCTACTAGGAAATTATCTAACTAGTGCCTAGAATTGAAACTTCCATTTCCTGCCAAGCTCTCCTTTGCCATGGTTCATTTTTCCTGAGCCATTCCTTAGATATTAAACCCAGTTATTTTTTTCAACACATGGTTCACAGACAACACTTTTGTATTCACTTTTGATTTGTATTTTTGCCTAAAATTGTACATTTTATTTTTTAATTTTTAAAATTTTTATGTGTACATAGTAGATGTATGTATTTATGGGGTATACAAGAAGTTTTGATACAGGTATGCAATGTGAAATGTGCACATCATGGAGAATGCTAGCCATTCACCCAAACATTTATCCTTTGGGTTACAAATGATCCAATTACATCCTTTAAGTCACTTTAAAATATAGGATTAATATATTATTGACTACAGTCACCCTACTGTGCTATCAAAGAGTAGGACTTATTGACTTTAAGTTTTTGTACCCATTATCCACCCCTCCTCCCCCTAACCCCCACTACCCTTTACGGCCCATAGTAACCATCTTTTTACTCTCTATTACCATGAGTTCGATTGTGTTGATCTTGAGATCCCACAAATAAGTCAGAATACGTGATGATTGTCTTTCTGTTCCTGACTTATTCACTTAACGTAATAACCTCTAGTTCTATCCATGTTGTTGCAGATCACTAAATCCCATTCTTTTTCATGGCTGAATAGTATTCCATTGTGTATATGTACCACATTTTCTTTATTCATTAATGTGATTTGGCTCTGTGTCCCCACCCAAATCTCATCTCAAATTGTAATCCCCACTTGTTGAAGGGGGGACCTGATGGGAGGTGATTGAATCATGGGTGCAGTTTCCCCCATGCTGTTCTTATGATAGTGAGGGAGTTGTCATGAGAGTTGATGGTTTTAATAGTGTTTGGAAGTTCCTCTTTCATTCACTCTTCCCTTTACTCCCACTGCTATGTAAGATGTGCCTTGCTTCCCCTTCTCCTTCCACTATGATTGTAAGTTTTCTGAGGCTTCCAAGTCTTGCAGAACTGTGAGTTAATTAAATATCTTTCCTATATAAATTAGTCAGTCTCAGGCATTTCCTTATAGCAGTGTGAAAACAGCCTAATACAAATAATTGTTACCAAGGTAGTAGGTCATTGCTGTAAAGATAAACTGAAAATATGGAAACTACTTTGGAACTGGGTAACAGGCAGAGGTTGGAACAGTATGGAGGGCTCAGAAAAAGACAGAAAGATGTGAGAAAGTTTGGAATTTCCTATAAACGAATGTTTTTGGCCAAAATACTCGTAGTGATATGAACAATGAAGTGCAGGTTGAGCTAGTCTCAAATGGAGATGAGCAACTTACTGGGAACTGGAGTAAAGGTGATTCTCGCTAGCTTTATGGTTTAGCAAAAAGAATAGTAGTATTTTTTCCCTGCCCTAGATGCCTGTGGAACTTTGAACTTGAGAGAGATGATTTATGGTATCTGGCAAAAAATAAAAATAAAAAATAAAAACTAAGCAACAAAGCATTGAAAGAGTGACTTGAGTGTTCTTAAAAGCATTCTATTTTATTAATTCACAAAGATATGGTTTGGAATCAGAACTTAAGTATAAAAGGTAAATACAGCATAAAATTTCAGAAAATTTGCAGCATGACGATGCGATAGAAAAGAGAAACCCATTTTCTGAGGAGAAGTTCAAACTGGCTGCAGAAATGTGCATAAGTAACGAGGAGACAAACGTTAATTACCAAGATAATATGGAAAATGTCTCCAGGGCATGTCAGGGATCTTTGCAGCATCACCTACCAGTCAGGAGGCTTAGGAGGGAAAAAGTGGCTTCCTGGACTGGGCCCAGGGCCCTGCTGCTCTGCGCAGCTTTGCAACTTGGTGCTCTGTGTCCTAGACACTCTAGCTGCAGTCATGGCTAAAAGGGAACCAGGTACAGCTCAAGTCATTGCTTTAGAGGATGCAAGCCCCAAACTTTGGCAGCTTCCGTATGGTTTGGGGCCTGCAGGTGCACAGATATGAGTTGACTTTTGGGAACCTCTACCTAGATTTCAGAGGATATATGAAAACACCAGAATGTCCAAACAGAAGCTTGCTGAAGAGTTGGAGCCCTCATGGAAAACCTCTAATAGAGCAATGCAGAGGGGAAATGTGGGGTTGGAGCCCCCATACAGAGCGCCTACTGGGGCACTACCTAGAGGAGCTGTGAGAAGAAGGCCACCATCCTCCAAATGCGAGAAAGGTAGATCCGCCAACAGCTTGTGCCATGAAGCTGAAAAGTTGCAGGCACTCAATGCCAGCCTGTGAAGGCAGCTGCAGGGGCTGTACCCTGCAGGGCTATAGGGTTGGAACTTCCCAAGGTTGTGGGGCCTGTCCCTTGTATCATAATGCTCTGTATGTGAAACCTGTAATCAAAGGAGATTATTTAAGAGTTTTACAATCTGGTAACTGCCCTGCTGCATTTTGGACTTTCATGCGGCCTATTTTGGCTGATTTCTCTGATTTGGAATAGGAACAGTTAGCCAATGCCTGTACCTCCATTGCATCTTGGAAGTAACTAACTTGCTTTTGATTTTAAAGGCTCATAGGCAAAAGGGTCTTGCCTTGACTCAGATAAGACTTTGAAATTGGACTTGAATTAATGCTGGAATTAGTTTAGACTTTGGAGGATTATTGGGAAGGCATAAGTCGTTTTGAAAATGTGAAAAGAGTATGAGATTTGGGAGTGACCTGGGACAGAATAAAATGGTTTGGCTCTGTGTTCCCACCCTGATCTCATCTCAAATTGTAATCCCCATGTGTCAAGGTAGAGAACTAGTGGGAGGTGATTGAATCATGGGGGAAGTTTTCCCCATGCTCTTTGCATTATAGTGATGGAAGTCTCAGAAGAACTGATGACTTTAAAAGTGTTTGGCAGTTCTTACTTCATTCACTCTTCTCTCCAGTTGGCAAATAAGACATTCCTTGCTTCCTATTCTCTTTCTATCATGATTGTAAGTTTTCTGAGGCCTCCCCAGCCATGCAGAACTGTGCATCAGTTAAATCACTTTTCTTTATGAATTACTTAGTCTCAGGCATTTCTTTATAGCTGTGTGAAAACAGCCTAATATGTCCATTCATTTGTTGATGAACATTTAGGTTGCTTTCAAAACTTGGCTATTGTGAATAGTGCAGCAACAAACATAACAGTGCAGGTATCTCTTCAATATATTGTTTTTCTTTCTTTTGTGTCTGTACCTAGCAGTAGCATTGCTTGATCACATAGTACGTCAATTTAATTTTTCAATACACTTACAAATTGCTCTACATCATTGTACTAACTTAAATTCCCACCAACAGTGTACAAAAGTTCTCTTTCTTCCACATCCTAGCCAGCATTTGTTATTGTCTGTCTTTTGGAATATAAGCCAATTTAATGACAATGAAATCATATCACATTGTAGTTTTGAGTTACATTTCTCTGATGATCAGTGACATTGAGCTGTTTTTCATGTGCCTGTTTGCCATTTGTATGTCTTCTTTTGAGGAATGTATATTCTAATTTTTTGCCCATCATTTTATTAGATTATTATTTTTTTTTCTGTGGAGTTGTTTGAGTTCATTATATATTCTGTTACTCATGCCTTGTTTGATGGATAATTTCTAACTATTTTCTCTCATTCTATTGGCTGGCTCTTCATTTTGTTGATTATTTTCTTTGTTATGCAGAGGCTTTTTTAAACTTGTGATTTCATTTGTCAATGTTTGCTTTGGTTGATTGTGCAAATTTTTGCCCAGATCAATATCCTGAAGAGTTTTCTCAATGTTTTCTTTTAGTAGTTACATAGTTTGATGTCTTTGATTTGGACTTTTAATCCATTTTGATTTGATTATTGTATATGGCAAAAAATAGGGATCTAGTTTCATTCTTCAGCACGTAGATATCCAGTTTTCCCAGCACCATTTATTGTAGTGACTGTCTTTCCCCAGAGTATGGTTTTGGCACCTTTGTTAAAAATGTGTTGCCTGTAAGTGTATGAATTTGTTTCTGCGTTCTCTATTTTTTCCATTGGTTTATGTGCCTAGTTTTATGCCAGTACCATATTGTTTTGATTACTATAGTGCTGTAGTATAATTTGAGGCCAGGTAATGTGATTCCTCCAGTTTTGTTATTTTTGCTTAAAATAGCTTTGACTATTCTGGGCATTTTGTGCTTTCTTATAAATTTTAGAATTTTTTTTTTCTATTTCTATGAGGAATGGCATTGGTATTTTGATTGGAATTGCATTGAATCTATATATTGCTTTGGGTAGTATAGATATTGTAACAATATTGATTTTTCCAATCCATGAAAGTAAAATATATTTTCATTTTTTGTGTTCTTTTTAATGTCCTTCACCAGTGTTTTTTGTTTGTTTGTTTGTTTGTTTGCTTTTTTTATAGAGGTCTTTCATTTCTTCAGTTAAGTTAATTCCCTAGGTATTTAATTTTGTGTGTGGCTGTTGTAAATGAAATTACTTTTTAATTTCATTTTCACATTGTTCACTTTGGTGTATAGAATTTCTACTAATTTTGGTATGCTGATTTTGTATCCTACAACACTGCTTGATTTTTTTTTTATCAGTTCTTTTAGCTTTCTTGTGGATTCTTTAAGTTTTTCTTATATAAGATCATATTATCTGCAAACAAGGAAAATTTTATTTATTTCTTTCAAAACTTCCAAATGATTTAGTTTCAGTTTTGGTTTTTTAATGGTATTTGGCATTTGTGTCCCAGTTTCTAGGAAGAGTTACTCAATTATTGTTGTAAAGGTCTATGTAAAGCTTTAATTGTACACTCCTTAATATTTCTGAATGCCTATTGCTTTCATTTTAAGAGTCATCTGATGCACTTCTTTCAAGGTTCTCTTTCTTAAATAAATTATTTTGGGTCTGCATATTTCTCACTAATCTGTATATGAATAAAATAATTTCCTCTTTATTTTCTCATCTCTATGAACATTTAATTCTTATTATTGTCTGATACTGGCCTAGACAATAGTTTTACAAACTTCTTGAATGAAAAAATTACCTGAGTTATTTATAAAAATAGAACTTTTCCGTACCATCCTCCAGCTCTTAAATTCAGTGGGTATGGGATAAGACTTGAGCATTTCTATTTTTCTTAAATATTGTATGCTGATATGTACCATCAGAGAACTATGGGGGAAAGATAGGTACCAGTCACCTAACATTAAGGTTTTATCATAAGAAAACTCTCCCTCTTAATTCTCTTTCTCTCTAATTATCCTATATTTTCAGAGTAAAAAACCAATCTTGAGATATGGTTTTCATTCATGAGACTATAGTAAAGATATTTTATTTATTTTGTAAGGGCTTTACACTACTTTTTAGTTAACATGATTATCATGACTAAGAGCAAACACCCTTAGTGGATTTTTCAACTTCTATTCATAGTGAACCCATTTAACTTCCTTTCCACAGAAATAATTTAGTTATTAAGAAGTACCTAAATTATCTCACTCTGGCAAAAATAAAAATTCCATATTCTCTTCCTATAATTCCTGCTAAATATTTAATTTTCAGATATATCAGTCTCTCTCTCTCACACACACACACTACTCTCTCTCTCCATGTTTAAATTGTGTGTATGTGTATGTGTGTGTATGTGTGTGTGTGCATGTGTGTGTGTGTGTGTGTGTGTGTGACAGCCTGTCTGTGTGTGGACAAATTGAATTAAGTAGGTAACCCTTATTTCTCCCCACCATAAATTGGTGACCAATTTGAGACATTAGACATTATGTTCATACAGAATTAGCTAAACATTTTCAGATTTCAGACTCTGTCAGCTCTCATTAAGGTGTAGAAAAATGGAAATAACAGTAATCTTTACCTAATAACAAAAATATTCTGTTTAATAGGCAAAATCACAATTTTTCTTGAGCCCATTAAACAACTGAGATCAGAGGACAATCAACTAACCTGAAATCCAAGAATGATACTTACCTCTAAGGAAAAATAAGATAAGAGCTCCTGTTTACCTGGGATGGATGTCAAGTGCCAGTGAAAAATAATTCAGTTAAAATATTTAACAAATTGATACAGGCAGAGTTTAGGGTGGCATGAGACTTTACAACTCTTCAGAAACACAGATACAGTGCAATTACCCACATGTGGCTCTTCTCCATTCATCTCATTAAGCACCCATAATAGTAAAGATTAGAGACATGAAGAAATTTCATGAGACTTCATAGAAAAGCATCCCCTACAGCCCCTGTGGTACAGGATGAGGAAGAGAGACCATAGTCAATGAAAGAAAAGGAAAATACTCCACTTTGATCTGTTTTCTCAAACAAACAAAAGCTTTAATCCACTGCGAGAAAGTCATATCTTCTTGAAGAACGTAACTTAGGAAACAGATACCATTGGAGAAATGAAACAAAAGGAAACAAAACAAAACAAAGACAAGCCTATATCTTTGGTATACATCAGTGATAGGTACAGAATGGGGAAAGTGTGGAATCATAAAATACGCCCCCTCCTAAAGCCCAGGAATGCACTTTCTTAAAACAAAGGCTCAGAGTAGCAATGTCCACATCCGCTTTGAAAAGTTAACAAGTATCCAGGAAAAAAAGTGACAGCATTCTACTACTGGGAGAATGTGTGGAGAGCTTGCAGATGACATGATTGTATATTTAGAAAACCCCATTGTCTCAGCCCAAAATCTCCTTAAGCTGATAAGAAACTTCAGCAAAGTCTCAGGATATAAAATTAATGTGCAAAAATCACAAACATTCTTATACACCAGTAACAGACAAACAGAGAGCCAAATCATGAATGAACTTCCATCCACAATTGCTTCAAAGACAATAAAATACCTAGGAATCCAACTTACAAGGGATGTAAAGGACCTCTTCAAGGAGAACTACAAACCACTGCTCAGTGAAATCAAAGAGGACACAAACAAATGGAAGAACATACCATGTTCATGGATAGGAAGAATCAATATCGTGAAAATGGCCATACTGCCCAAGGTAATTTATAGAGTCAATGCCATCCCCATCAAACTACCAATGAGTTTCTTCACAGAATTGGAAAAAACTGCTTTAAAGTTCATATGGAACCAAAAAAGAGCCTGCATCTCCAAGACAATCCTAAGTCAAAAGAACAAAGCTGGAGGCATCACGCTACCTGACTTCAAACTATACTACAAGGCTACAGTAACCAAAACAGCATGGTACTGGTACCAAAACAGAGATATAGACCAATGGAACAGAACAGAGTCCTCAGAAATAATACCACACATCTACAGCCATCTGATCTTTGACAAACCTGAGAGAAACAAGAAATGGGGAAAGGATTCCCTATTTAATAAATGGTGCTGGGAAAATTGGCTAGCCATAAGTAGAAAGCTGAAACTGGATCCTTTCCTTACTCCTTATACGAAAATTAATTCAAGATGTATTAGAGACTTAAATGTTAGACCAAATACCATAAAAACCCTAGAGGAAAACCTAGGTAGTACCATTCAGGACATAGTCATGGGCAAAGACTTCATGTCTAAAACACCAAAAGCAACGGCAGCAAAAGCCATAATTGACAAATGGGATCTCATTAAACTAAAGAACTTCTGCACAGCAAAAGAAACTACCATCAGAGTGAGCAGGCAACCTACAGAATGGGAGAAAATTTTTGCAATCTACTCATCTGACAAAGGGCTAATATCCAGAACCTACAAAGAACTCAAACAAATTTACAAGAAAAAACAAACAACCCCATCAAAAAGTGGGCAAAGGATATGAACAGACATTTCTCAAAAGAAGACATTCATACAGCCAACAGACACATGAAAAAATGCTCATCATCATTGGCCATCAGAGAAATGCAAATCAAAACCACAATGAGATACCATCTCACACCAGTTAGAATGGCGATCATTAAAAAGTCAGGAAACAACAGGTGCTGGAGAGGATGTGGAGAAATAGGAACACTTTTACACTGTTGGTGGGATTGTAAACTAGTTCAACCATTATGGAAAACAGTATGGCGATTCCTCAAGGATCTAGAACTAGATGTACCATATGACCCAGCCATCCCATTACTGGGTATATACCCAAAGGATTCTAAATCATGCTGCTATAAAGACACATGCACACGTATGTTTATTGCGGCACTATTCACAATAGCAAAGACTTGGAATCAACCCAAATGTCCATCAGTGACAGACGGCATTAAGAAAATGTGGCACATATACACCATGGAATACTATGCAGTCATAAAAAAGGATGAGTTTGTGTCCTTTGTAGGGACATGGATGCAGCTGGAAACCATCATTCTTAGCAAACTATCACAAGAACAGAAAACCAAACGCCACATGTTCTCACTCATAGGTGGGAACTGAACAATGAGATCACTTGGACTCGGGAAGGGGAACATCACACACCGGGGCCTATCATGGGGAGGGGGGAGCGGGGAGGGATTGCACTGGGAGTTATACCTGATGTAAATGACGAGTTTTTGGGTGCTGACGAGTTGATGGGTGCAGCACAGCAACATGGCACAAGTATACATATGTAACAAACCTGCACGTTATGCACATGTACCCTAGAACTTAAAGTATAATAATAATAAAAAATAAATTAAAAAAAAATCTTCTTTGAGATATATCTACAAAGAGAAAACTTAAAGCTGAGTATTTTGCAGACATTGTACAACACTCTTTGGAAAATCTATTCATAAAACATGCAAAAGTTAGCACTGATGGAATTTGAAACTTATGGGACATGTGTTAGCAATAGTAAAATCCAAACTAAATTCCCGACAAGACCAACTCAAGCCTCCACAGTAAAGGTCTATTCAAAGATAAAGCATGCTAGTTTCCTGGCATAAATACAAATTAACTTCATCTGTTTTTTACTGTACTTTGCAATATGTTTAACTTTTCATAAAAACATATGAGCAAACAAAGTGTTAAGAAAACAAGAGCTGTGAAGAGAAATACTGATAAATAGGAGCAGATCTAGATAAAGTGTGGATGTTAGAAGTATCTGTTAAGAGATTTAAAATAACTATTTATTAAAGGCTCCAATGAAAAATGTGAAAAATATGAATGATGAGATAGATAATTTCAGCAGGGAGATAAAAACAATTAGAAAAAATAAAAGGAAAACAGAAATGCAAAACATAGTAACACAATGACAAAAAAAACTCTCAGTAGACTTGACACATTTGTGGAAATAATGAGTAAACGAGGACAGATAGTAAAACTTGGACAATTGAGGAACAAAGAAAAAAGTAGAAAGAATCCAGAACACAGAATCCAAGATATTTTTAATGGTATGTCATTATCTAACTATCAGTTTCATTTAATATACATGTAGTTGCAATCCAAAACTGATAAAACAGAAAAATAGAGAAAATGTTTTAAAAACATGATTGCAAAAAATTTTCTAAAATTAATGAAATATAACAAGAGCCAATTATCTAAGAAAGCACCCCAAATCTCAAAAAAAACATGACCAGCAAAACAAAAGAGCAACAACGAAATAACATGAAAGCTGTTAAAAAACAAAGACAAGTGGAAATATTAAAGGCAGCCAAAGAACAAATAACTTATTACATAAAAGGATGAAGAATAAGAAATAAAGTTCATTTCTCAACAAAAGCAATATAAGTCTGAAGACAATGTGACATTGTTAAGGGGCTGAAATAAAAATCTGTCAATTTAAATTCTATACTCAGTCATAGCATCTTTCCAAAGTGAAGGAGCAATGTGTTTTCAGACAATTTCAGAAGATTCAATAACGCTAAAATGTCAATTCTTCCTATGTTGACCAGTTGATTAATTACAACCCCAATTAAATGCCTAAGTAGATGTTTTGAAAAAACTGCAAAACTGATTATTAAATTTATATTTAAACAGAAGAATTGGAATAGCCAAATTACTGGCTATTTAAAAAATACAATTTTAAAACAAAAATACTCAAATAACTCAAAACACCTTGTTTCAAAAGTTTCTTTAAATCTGCAATAACCCATGCAGTATAGTATTGAAGAAAAAAAGACATATCAGTCAATGAAACAATAAAGTCGACTTTACTAACCCTGTAGTATATTTTGTGGCCTCATTGGTCTTGGTCTGTTTTTGTACTAATCATGAGATAGAAAAATATATATATATAATTATATATATATGTAATTATATATCTCTATCTACCTATCTGTCTATTACATTTTAAGAAGAAATAACATCCTGAGATAGATCCACCTATATGTGGTTAATTAGTTTTGGACAATGTGTAATATCAATTCAAAAATGGTTTTAGAACAAATAATAATTTATGAGACAGTTAGTTACCCATGTGCAAAAACATTTAAAAGGAAAAACCACAATCTCTATTTCTCCTCCTAGAAAATAATTAACTCAAAGTTCATTAGAGACACATATGTAAAATTGCACAACTTCTAGGAGAAAACATAGGAAGAAATATTTTTGCTCTTGATTTTGGAAAATTTTCTTTGTTATGATATTAAAGGCATGATACATTGAAAATTCTTTGTAGTTTATCAAAATTAAGAATTTCTGGTTCTACAGAACATGAAGTTAAGAGAGTGAAAAGGTACAAACTGAGAGAAAATATTTGTAAATTATATACCTAATAAATGACTTGATCCTAAAGTATATTAAAACTCTCAAAACACAATATTAAGAAAACAAACAATGCAAAGAAAATGGGCAAAGAATTTAAGAGATATATTACCAAATAAGGATATAAAAATGCTTAATATATTTAATCATTAGGCAAACACAGATTAAATCACAAATACATGCCTATTAAAAGGCAACAAAAACCAAAAGTAAAAATAAATCTGAAACACAAGCTTCTGTCAAGAATAACCTGAGTGTATTATTAAATCAAAGCATGTATTAAATCGAAGATTCTTGAGCCACCACTCTGAGATTCTGATATAGAAGACACAAGTTGGAGCCCAAGATTTTGCATTTCTAACAGCACACATAAGAGAATGATGATTACTTCTCTGGGAAAACACGTGGAGTAGCATTATACCACAGTATTTTGAGGCTAGCCTTCAGTGGTTGTATTGCTTATGACAATAATGTGAAAATGTTATCAAGTAAAGGATTTTAGGCAGTAACAGAAAAATCATCTATGCAACTAAACTTAATACCTATAATAAGGAGACACTTTTTAATACATTTCCTGCAGTTCTTATTGTTTAGCTTTGAAATATACACATTTCTGTACATTTTTATTTTTTTCTGGACTAGTCGGACACGGCATAAACACATTTTGTATGTACTCTAAGCAAAAATTTGCAGCAAAGGAATTTACATCACTTTCAGAATCAAAGGAAGACTTTCAAAGATGTAATCAGTTTGAATCTAGAGCTTGGCAAACCTAAATCATACATTTGTTTCTGTTTGGCTTTCAAGCATATTTTCCTGTGAATTTACATTTTGGTGAATGCTGTGATGTAATGCCAGCATTTTCTCCTTCTGGAATACAGAAAGTGTTTTATCAGCTGCTGAGAGTCTAACTAACCAATAGTCTTCAGCCATCTTTGAGAATTGCCTCAACTGGCAAGAATCACTCACCCAATATGATGTATCCTTTCTGGAGAAGGCTTCATTTAATAACTGGATGATGAGGGTTAGAGAACCCTGCTCAGTTTATCTCACGTTTGGACAATGCTGTAAGGCCATTGGTTCAGTTACCACTGTGAGTTTGACTGAGGTCCTCGTTGAGATGACATCATAGCCCAGTCTTTACTTCTGCTCAATCCTACATGTTATCCCTACTATTTTTTTCATGTTAGACTAAAAATGTGCCCCCTCACCAATATATATTCACTTCCTAATTATGTAAACCTATGAATATAATCTTATATAGCAAATCATGTATTAATATATTACCTTACATGCCAAAATAAATAATTAAGGTAAATATCTTGAAAAGAATAATTTATCCTGGATTATTGTGTTGGGCCTAAATGCACTCATGTGTATTCTTACTAAGGGAGAAGTAGAGTTAATTTTGACACAGACAACCACAGAGAAAAGGTGATGTGCAGATAGGACAGAGAGTTGCAGCCATAAGTCAAGGAATTCCAACAATCACCTTAAGCAAGAGGCAATAAATGAATTTTCTTCTAGGCCTGCATCTAAAGGGAGCCTAACCCCACTTGAACCTTAATTTTAGACCTGTGGCCTTCAAAACTATGAGAATAAATTTCTGTTCTTTGAAGCACCCAGTTCATGGTAATTTGTTATAATAGAAAAGAAAGGAAGGAAGGAAGGGAAGAAGGGAGGAAGGGAGGGAAGGAGGGAGGGAAGGAGGGAGGAAAAGAGGGAGGGAGGCAGGGTGGCGGGGAGGAGAAAAAGCCTAGTATACATCTTTATGTAAACTCCAGTTTATAATCATCTTCTAACAAATCTAACCTGGAATAAATATATTCATCACAAATTCTGGGGCCACAACTCACATCTTCACAACCATATATGAAAGAATCTTTCTTTCCCACCGGACTAATTTCTAGAAAAGGGTTTTTGTTTGTTTGTTTTCTGTTTTCTCCTCTTCTAGAAAATTAGTCCCAGTCTGGACCACTTGATATAGTGATGGGAATAAAGTAGATTGTGTAATGTGCTCATTGCTTACATCAGTGGAGCAGACACCATACCAGTAGACTTCCTGAAACCATATGGTTGACCAGAATACAAATTATCTATGTATTCACTTGAGAAAGGGAGATAAATAAATGCTGGGAAGGCAAAAAAAACAAAAACAAAAACAAAAACAAAAACAAAAAAACAAAGTCCTTTGGCATATGCATATTTTTTTCGCACAACAAATTCCTATATCAGATTATAAGCCTTAAATTCATGGACATGTCTTAATGGTAATGTTTTAATATGATGGCCTCTATTTAATACTAGAAAAATCTCAATATAATTTTGCATGATTTTATTAATATATATTTTAGTTAAAACAGCATAACCAGAGGATGCTGGTTAATCTTTATAACTGAATTATGTTCCCCCAAAATTTGTATGTTGACATCCTAACCCCCAGCACCTCAGAATGTGACTATATTTGAAAATGAGCCTTTAAAGTAGTAGTCAAATTAAAATGAAGTCTTTAAGTGTGGGCTTTAATCCAATACGACTGTTGTTCTTAAAAGAGGAGATTAGCATACACATACATCAGAATAAGATCATGTGAAGGTGAAAGAATACAGCTATTTACAAGCAAAGGAGGGAAGCTTTGGGAAGAAACTAATCCTGATGAAACTGTGATCTTAGACTTAAAACATTCAAAAATGTGAGGAAATATGTTTCTGTTTTTTAACCCACCCAGGCTGTCGAATTTGTTATGTTAGCCCTAGCAAACTAATTCATTACTGGAAGATATTTGTAATGTATCAAATTTAAATGTAAACAATAATTTTCAAATAAGTAAAAGTAATTATTGGGCAATATCCAGTGTGCTTTCATGTATAAAATCTCATGAGTAATATCACTCAAATATATATATATAATTATTTATAGGTATTTTTATAAATGCTTCCCGAGTTTGGCTAAGGTAAAGAAAGTGATGTTTATAACAAGAAAATATGAGAGAAATCAGTCATATTAATTCAAATTTACACAAGCTCATGATCAATTTAAATGTGTGAATCTAGCCATTTTATAAACCACTCAGCTAGAAAACTACTCATCTTCTGTACAATCAAATATTATATTAAATAGTGTTGAATTATAACAGTTAATCAAAATCATTAGCATTTATCCTTATATTTCTGTCATAATGTAAATAGGCAATAGAAACTAACGTTTTTCTAAAATTTTGTTATTTTATGCATTAAGGAATAAGATTTAATGGTGGCTATTTTAGTTAAGCATACTGACTAATACATTGGAATTATATATAATGTAATATTCTAGGAAAGAAATATAACATTCTAGGAAAACCTGTACTAAATGCATTACATTGCAATAATATTATAGTCAATGATTGGCTGTTAACAAAACAAAACTGAAAGTATGTAGAAGTATCTCACTGTCTATTGGCTAACAGTATGAGAACAATTGTTCGATGTTGAAAAGATGGTTATCCATTATACATGAGAAGCAATTTTTGGGGGGAAACTATAGTTTCTTGTTATGTCTTAAGTAGAGCATATACCATATTCTTTAGTATGCCAAATGCATTTTTTAGTCCAGAATTTCTACTTTACTCTTTAAAATTATTTATATTTGTTTGTTAAATTCATCTATTATAATTCTGAATTCTTTCCCTGTGTCTTCTTGAATTTCATTGAGTTTCCTCCAAAAAGATATTTTGAACTCTCTCTCTCTCCCCAGGATTAAACACTGGTGCCTTATTTAGTTCTTTTATGAGATCATGCTTTCCTGGATGATCTTGATGCTTGTTGATGTTCATTGGCATCTGGGCTTTGAAGAATTAGGTATTTATTGTAGTCTTCATAGTCCAGGCTTGTTTGTAATTATCCCACTTGGGGAGGATTTCCAGGTATTCAAAGCCACTTGGGTATTGTAATCCAACCTTTTGGTCACTGCAGTCATATTTGCATTAGTGGTAACTGCAAGTCCAATCATGCTGTGGCTCTTGCAGACTTGTAGCCATACCACCTTGGTGGTCTTGGGTAATATCTGGAAGAATTCTCTGAATTACCAGGCAGAGACTCTTGTTCTTTTCCCTTACATTCTCCCAAACAGAGTCTCTCTGCTGAGCTGCCTGGAGCCGGAGGCGGAATGGCACAAGCACCCCTATGACAACCAACATTGGGACTATACTGGGTTAAACCTGAAGCCAGGGCAGATGTGGGTCTCAAGGCCCACAGTAACCACTGCCTGGTTACCATCTATATTTACTCAGAGACCTAGGGCTCTACTGCCAACAAGCGGCAAAGCCAGTAAGCTTGTGTCCTTCCCTTCTGGGCAGTGAACTCCCCCTGGTTGCAGGTGGGTCCAGAGTTGCCATTCAGAAGCCAGAGTTCGGAGTTGGAAATTTTAGGAATCTATCTGGTGATCTTTTCTACTGCAGCTGAGCTGGCACCCAAGTCACATGACAAAGTCCTTTCTACTCTTTCCCCCATTGTCTACAGGCAAAGGAGTCTCTTCTGGTAGCCACCACCACCCAGGTCTATGATGAGTACTGCCTGACGACTGTCTATGTTCATTCAAGGCATCTAGGGCTCTTCGGTCAGCTTGTGATGAATGCTTCCTGGCCTGGGACTTTCTCTTCAGGGCAGTGGATTCCATTCTGGAACAGGCAAAGTCCAGAAATGCCATCCAAGAGCCAGGTTATGTTAGTCCATTTTCATGCTGCTGATAAAGACATACCAGAAACTGGGGGATAAAAGAGGTTTAATTGGACTTACAGTTTCACATGGCTGGGGAAGACTCAGAAACATGGTGGAAAGTGCAAGGTACTTATTACAAGGTGGCAGCAAAAGAAAAATGAGAGAGAAGCCAAAGCAAAAACCCCTGATAAACCCATCATATCTTGTCAGATTTATTCACTATCACAAGAATAAAATGGGAAAGACTGGCCCCAAAATTCAATTACCTCCCCCTGGTACCTCCACACACGTGGGAATTCTGGGAGATAAAATTCAAGTTAAGATTTTGGTGGGGACACAGCCAAATCATATCATTCCACCCCTGGCTTCTCTAAATCTCATGTCCTCACATTTCAAAAGCAATCATGCTTTCCCAACAGTCCCCCAAAGTCTTAACTCATTTTTTCACTAACCAAAAAGTCCACAGTCCTAAGTCTCATTTGAGACAAGGTAAATCCCTTTTGCCTATAATCCTCTAAAATCAAAAGCAAGCTAGTTACTTCTTAGATACAATGGGGATGAAGGCATTGGGTAAATAAAGCATTCCAAATAGGAGAAATTGGCCAAAACATAGGGGTTACTGGGCTCGTGCAAGTCCAGAATCAAGTGGGGCAGTCAATTTTAAAACTCCAAAATGATATCCTTTGACTCCACATCTCACATCCATGTCACACTAATGCAAAAGGTGGGTTCGCAAGGTCTTGGGCAGCTCTGTCCCTGTGACTTTGCAGAACACAGCCTCTCTCCTGACTGCTTTTATGGGCTGGCATTGAGTGTTTGTGGATTTTCCAGGCACATGGTGCAAGTTGTCTGTGGATCTACCATTCTAGGGTCTAGAGTACAGTAGCTCTCTTCTCAAAACTCCATTATGCACTGCCCCAGCAGGGACACTGCAAGGGGGTTCTGACACCAGATTTACTGTCTGCACTGCCCTAGCAGAGGTTCTCCATAAGGGTCCCGCCCCTGCAGCAAACTTTTGCCTGGGCATCCAGGCATTTCCATACATCTTCTGAAATCTAGGCAGAGGTTCCCAACCCTCAAATCTTGACTTCTGTGTACCTGCAGGCTCAACACCATGTGGAAGTTTCCAAGGTTGGGACTTGCACCCTCTGAAACCATGGATGAAACTACACCTTGGCCCCTTGAAACCATGGCTGGCGCAGCTGGAACAGAGGGCACCAAGTCCCTAGGCTGTATACAGCATGAGGACCCTGGGCTCGGCCCATGAAACCACTTTTTCCTCCTGGGCCTCTGGGCCTATAATAGAGGGGCTGCCATGAAGGTCTCTGACATGACCTGTTAATCCCCATGGTCTTGGGGATTAACATTATGCTTTTTGCCACTTATGCAAATTTTGGTAGCCGGCTTGAATTTCTCCTCAAAAAATGTTCTTTTTTTTCTTTTTTCTTTTCTACTGTATCATCAGACTGCAAATTATCTGAACATTTATGCTCTGTTTCCCTGTTAAAATGGAAGGATTTTTATAGCACCCAAGTCATCTTTTGAGTGCTTTGCTGCTTAGAAATTTCTTCTGCCATATACCCTAAATCAAGTCTCTCAAGTTCAAAGTTCCACAAATCTCTAGGGCAGGAGCAAAATGCTCCCAGTCTCTTTGCTAAAACATAACAAGGGTCACCTTTGCTCCATTTCCCAACAAGGTCCTCATCTCCATCTGAGACCACCTCAGCCTGGACTTTATTATTCATATGGCTATTAGCATTTTTGTCAAAGCCATTCAAAAAGTCTCTAGGAGGTTCCAAACATTTCCACATTTTCCTGTATTTTTTCAGCAATGCCCCACTCTAGTAGTACCAATTTACTAGTCCATTTTCATGCTGCTTATAAAGACATATTAGAAGAAAAAGAGGTTTAATTGGACTTACAGAAGCCTCGGAATCATGGCAGGAGGTGAAAGGCACTTCTTACATGGCGGCAGCAAGTAAAAAATGAAAGAGAAGTCAAAGCGGAAACCCCTGATAAACCCATCAGATCTCTTGAGACTTGTTCACTATCATGAGAATAACATGGGAAAGACTGGCCCTCATGATTCAATTACCTCCCCCTTGGGTCCATCTCACAGCACATGGAAATTCTAGGAGTTACAATTCAAGTTGAAATTTGGGTTGGGGCACAGGCAAACTATATTGCAAGCCCTAGAATTTGGGACCCCAAGAACCTACTTGGTGCTCTACCAACTGTAGCTGAGCTGGTACCTGAACTAATTACTGGGTTCTTATAAAGGTTATTTTTTGGGTAGAAGATTGTTCAATTTGGCAGTCCTGTGAGTAGGATGATAGATGGAGGCTTCGCTTCAGCTATCTTGCTCTGCTTCCTGTGTCTAGACCATATACCATAAAGCATGTACCTCAAGGGCAAAAAGCTTAGAAATTAGGATGATAACAGAACATGGTTACTGCTGACTTGATTTAGCAAAACATTGAACAAAATAAATGACTTCAGAAATAATTGACAAATATTAGTTTCTGGTCAAGGGAGATAATTGCTCTCATCATTAAAAAGAAGATAAAAAGACTTTTAAACCTTATGTATTTGTGTATGTGTCTTTAACCATTGCTAGTATGAAATATTTTCTTTTTCTTTAATGATATTTTTAAGTGTTTCATAATTTCAGACATATAGAAAATGATTGAGAATTATAAAAAGAATTTATATAATCTTCATCTAGATTCCTAAAATGCTAATAATTAAAATTTCATTTGTTGTTCTACGTATACATACATATATGTGTGTATATCTACATGTATATGTGTATGTATTATTATATACACCTATGTTTATTTGTACTGATAGATTAAGATAGGGTATTAGTCTGTTCTCACATTGCTATGAAAAGATACCAAAACTGGGTGATTTATAAAGGAAAGAGGTTCAATTGACTCACAGGGTTGGGGAGGCCTCAGGAAATTTAAAATAATAGTGGAAGGAGAAGCAAACACATCCTTCTTCCCATGATAGCAGGAAGGAAAAGAATGAGAGCCCAGCAAGGGGGATAACCCCTTAAAAAAACATCAGATCTTGTGAGAATAACTCACTATCATGAGAACAGGATGGGGGAACCTGCCCCCATGATTCAATGATCTCCATCTGGTCCCTCCCACGACACATGGGGATTATGAAAACTACAATTCAAGATTGAGATTTAGGTGGGGACACAGCCAAATCACATTGGATTGATAAATTTAGACATATAAATTACATAAAATTATATTGATTATGTAGTATTTTCTAAACCATTTAAGAATAAGTTACAGCCCATATGCCTCATCACTAAGTATCATATTGTTCTGTTTTTAAAAGCTCTTAACTGCAGTGTAATGGTTAAAATCACGAAACCAGTAATGACTAAAAATATTGTAATCAGCATACTTTCTCTAAATATTTTAAATAGTCCCAATAATGTTTATTGCACAATAAGGAAATCACAGATCATGCATTGTGTTTAGTTTTCATTTTATTACCCTTTAATCTCTCTGAGTACCTCAGCATTTCCTTTTGTTCTCTAATATTGATCTTTTTACAGAGTACTGGTCAATTATTTTGTAAAATATTGCTCAAATCAAATTTTCTAATGTTACCTCAGGATCAGATGCTGGTTTATATACTTTTGACAAGAAAAATATGCAAGTGACGTTATATTCTTCTAAAAGTGCTTTATGTCAGGAGGCTTATGGAATTAATATGTTCTAGCATGGGTGAGATTTATTTTGTACACATGGTTAAGATAGGACCTGGGAAGTTTCTCTAATGCAGAGTTAATATTTCTTTTTTATTTCATTTTTATGTTTGAAGAAGATGCTTAATAATATAAAAACATACTGTTCAAATTTTCTGATAATTATTTTCTAAATAAATTTTGTAATAATCTTTCTAAACAGTAGTGATTATTTCTTAATCACTACTTTTTAATTTTTAAATTTTAATTATTATGGATACATACTAGTTGCATGTATTCTTGGGGGGCATGGGTTATTTTGATATAAACATACAATGAAAGATGAATATTGCATGTTCTCACTAAAATGTATGAGAAAAAAATATTGAACTCCTGGAAATATAGAGTAGAATAATGGTTACCAGAGGCTAGGAAGTTGGTTAATCTTTTTTTTTTTTTTTGAAATGTTTTATTTGTTGCCTTCCTTCTCTAAAAAGAGCTTTGTTTTCTTCTTATTATTTTTATATCAGTGTGAACTCAGATTTCTTATTTATTTAATAACTGCCACATGTTGAAGGGAAAACCCTTTGAGCTAGTTTTTGTCTTTTGGTTCTTCCTTCTTGTTCTGCAGCACTGTCTCACATTACAGAGGACAAGATATTTCAGATTTATCTTGAACTTCTGCTGACCTAGCCATGGAATCAGACCTTTTCCCAGAAAGGTCTCATTCCTTTTAGCAAATAATTATATGTATCAAACAGGACTTGGGATAAGTTGAGTTCACAGACAGTGGAAGATCATTGTTCTAGGCTAAATATATGTATATTTTCATGCATACATATGTATGCACCTTGTTACATCGGTATCTATAGATCTATCTACATTTAGACTCCATCATATATTTATGCCTTACACATCTATATCTAAAAAATGTATCAGTATTGGTTTCTATATAAACACATGAGCTCACATTGACACTTTCCATTCCAATTCAACAACAAAGCCTCATTCTTCCTTTGTTCTCTATTTATAACTTTTATATTCATATTGAGAAACCAAGGCCCAGTTGTCCATTATGCATTGACCAAATTGTTCAGTCCTTTAATGAAAAAAAGTAGTTTTAGATTTTCTAACTATGCCTCCGTGAAAAATAAACCTATTACCTATGAAGTTCAACATTTTTAGAGTTTCTTTTTCTAGGCCTGAGAATTATCCAAATACTGGTAAAAAATTACTTGGGTTAGTTCTCTTTCATGGACATCATGGTAGTTATGTTATTTAATATTATTTCATTCCTTTCTGCTTATATTCTGTTTTGCCATTTTTGACTATTTAATTGATTTGTGTGAAAGACTAGCAGGTTCTAAAGTCAGAGTAAAACAGAAAATTATTTTTCTAAATAATTATGAAGTGGAAATAAAAATTTTATTGCTCTTGAAAAATATTAATAGGAAAATTAATTTGGAGTATAATAATAAGGTAAATAATTACCTGTTAAATATATTACCTAATATAGCAGTGGTTCTGATATATATATACATATATATACACACACACGTATATGTTAAAAACTAACCATATTTTAAATATTCCAAACACTAGTTCCCCATCCCATAATAACTACCTACAGAATTCCTTACTTCAATAGTTTTAATAGAAATATTCTCTCATTTTGTCTGTTCTAAAAATATTATGCTAATTTTTCCCTACACATTTATAATAATTCAGTAATTCCTCATTTAACATATCAAGTTTTAAAATTATAAGGCTAAATGATTAAAGGCAAACACAATGGGGGTTAATCAAATGAAATTCTACAGCAGAAAAAGTAGAAAAAAAATATGGAAGGGAGACAAATCATAAAGAGAAACTTTATAGTCTGAATAATATGAAATTGGCTTCATGGATGAATGATCCAAGTGGTGCTACACTTCAGAGAGTTTGATTATTTTGGTTAGAGTAAATGAAGAAAGAATGTAGAAAATATACTTATTACATTATTTAAAAATTTTTTTTCTGAGTGATGAAGAACCTCTTCAAAATATCAAATTATTACACCTATAAAACTATCTCCTCTTGGCCGGGCACGGTGGCTCACGCCTGTAAACCCAGAACTTTGGGAGGCCAAGGTGGGAAGATCACTTGAGGTCAGAAGTTCGAAACCAGCTGACCAACATGGAGAAACCCCGTCTCTACTAAAAATACAAAATTAGCCGGACATGGTGGCGCATGCCTGTAATCCCAGCTACTCGGGAGGCTGAGGCAGGAGAATCACTTGAACCTGGGAGATGGAGGTTGTGGTGAGCCAAGGTCATGCCATTGTACTCCAGCCTGGGCAACAAGAGCAAAACTCTGTCTCAAAACAACAACGACAACAAAATTTCATCTTATAATTTTTGTCTACGTACATACAGTCAAGTTGTATAATTGTAAAAGTTGAACTAAACATATAAAAAACACCACTGCTATGTCAATATTATATAAACTCTAATATTGTTTTATTAAGTACATATGCTATTAGAGGACAACGATCTAATATTAACCAAGTATTAACCTAAGTTCAATAAAGAACATAAATGTATACACTTTTCACTTTCTTAAGTAAAACAGAGTAGATATAATTTTTGACCATCAAACAGAAAGCCATTTATCAATGTTGTCTTTTCGATCCATGTAACCTATTTTAAATACTGAATAATATTTACTTTTAAAATTAAAATATGGAGTAATATTTAGAATATTTAGAATACTATATAACAGAGTATTATATAGCACATATATAATGTGCTAATTTCTAGCATATATAATATGCTATTATAATTATATACACAATATAATTATTATAATTACATAATATAATTATTATATATTACACACAAGAGGGCAAGAGAAGTTGTTGTTAAGTAACACATTTGTCCAATAGCTAATAATTTCACTTTCTCAAGATAGAGAGAGAAAAGACAGAGGCAGAGACAGAGAAGATACAAGTAGCAGGTGGAAAGACATATCTGAACAAGATGATACAGGAAAACATTTGGCCAAAATGTTTGGTTTGGCTTTTAATAGTAAAAATTGTTCAATCATAAAAATAACTGCATAATTTTTATACCATATCTACATAACATTAATTGCCAACAAGATGTTATTGATTGCCATCCTTTCAAAAACTGGAATAAAACAGTAGAATAAAATTGATAGCCATATCATTGCTCTCTCCATTTCTGAGACAAGGAATTTCTGACTTTGAAAAGTATAGTGAACAATTAGAAGGATTTAGCAATCATTTTATGTTATGTTCACAGATTCTTTTGCTCTTTCCGTAAAGATTTGATAAAGGATATAAACAAAAATTTTCAAATTTTTACTTACAGAAATGAGAAACATCAAATAAGTAGCAGTTTTGGTAGCCTCATAACCACTGTCTCTTTTCCTAACAATACATAAATGAAGGAATATACATCATCTCTAAAGAAACACATGAGAAAGAAGGAAATTAAGGCAACAAAATTTATAAAATTCTTTCTCATCAGAATTTTCAGGTAAATAGAATTTCAACTAACTTTCATCTTATCATAGTATAAATATGATTAACTATCTAAAAACACAAATAATTGTATAAAGGCAGAAGATTATGAGTTTGGGATGAAATCCAGAGGAAGAAAATTTAACATTAACTCATAGGACTACACTGAATTATAATAATTATAACATTCATATCAAGAGTAATAACTTAAAAGAAATTGTCAAATTACTTTATGATGCATGAACACCATCTAATTAATCAGATTTTGCTCAAAAATATAACAAATCATATTGTGAAAGCAAACTGTCATATATACATGTACACACACACATATATACACACACACACATATATAATGCTGGCAGAAAATTAGTTTAAAAATAGGTAATTGATGTAAGCAGAAATTTAATACATTAATTCTGAAATTAATGTACACATTTTCCTAAATGTGATTTTCTAAAAATATCTATTGAGTACCCAGATATAGCAGTCAACAAACAGATAAAAAATATTTTTTCTCTTGTGTCTATACTTCAGTGAGACTGTGGTGGTAATACTCATAATTTTTTAAAAAATGTATACTATGTTAGATTACAAGAGGCTTGAAAAAAATAAGAAGGAAATAAGCAGAAGAGAGTCTTTAGGTAACTATTTGTAATTTTAACTTGTGCATTTAAGAAAGTAACATTAGTCAGATAGGTTAAATTGCAGTAAAATATGAACTCTAAAATTTCAGTTGATTTGACACACCAATATATATATATTGGCTCCTGAAAATCTTCGGAAATGTATAGTAAGCATTTAGAAATATTTAACAGCCATTTCATATTGTTTCATTATTTTGATTTTCATAGCTCTGGCCACTCTCTATGGCGACTTTCTCCTAAAGGATTACACAGTGAAATGGTTTGTATATTTGTCCCAAAGAAAATAATCTCAGGTTGAAGTGTAATTCCCAGTATTGGAGGTTGGGCCTGGTGGGAGGTGACTGGATCATATGGGTGGATTTCTCATGAATGGTTTAGCACCATCCTTCTGGTGCTGCCTTCATGATAGTAGGTTCTCCTGAGGTCTGGTTGTTTAAAAGTATGTGGTATCTCCGTCTCTTGTTCCTGTTCTGGCCATGTGAGAGACTAGTTTCCCCTTTGCCATCTGCCATGAGCTAAAGTTCCTCGAGGCCTTCCCAAAAGCTGAGCAGATGCCAGCACCATGCTTCCTGTATAGCCCGCAGACCTGTGAGCCCATTGTATATTTTTCTCAATAAATTTCCCAGTCTCTTTATTGCAATGCAGGAATGATCTAATAGGGGCCAAAATCCTGGGGCCATAAAAACAAAATATGGCCCTCATTCTTGCTGTGATGTGGATGAGTGTGTGGACATATTGGTTGTGGGCTTTTCACTGTTTTTGTCTAGACATAGCACTCTTTTTTCTCACAGTCATAGTTCTACCTAATTGTAGTCAGATTGGGTACTGTGGTTTTTTATGTTTCCAAGAAAGTAAGGAGCTTTAGATATTTGTGAGTACTAATGGTATTACCACACAGGCTTTGTTAGGAAGGTGACATTTACATAAAGACCTGAGGTTAGTGAGGGATTAAACCATTTATATATTCATTCTGGATGAATAATCCAGATAGAGCAATGAACAAATCTAGGTGTCCTGAGGAGGGTGCATGCTGAGCTAAATCAAAAAACATGAGGTACCTTATGCCTAGAGACTGGGTTAGGTTGCCTGAGATAAGAGAAGGTAAAAATTTACGCAAGTTAGGAAACTGGTAGATGTATCCTATTTCCAAGAGTAACTGAGAACACTCTTCTCCTGCTTAATCACAGTTTCTGTTCATGTTGTGAGGCATGAGCTGAGAGATCTTGGCAATCTGAATTCTATGGCGTAAAGTGGAAAAAAAAAAAAAAAAAAAGCACCAGAGCACCAGAGGATTATGGAGGCTCAGTTCTAACATGGTATCCGGGCTAGCCAACTAAAGACCACAGGGGTCTCTCCTGTCTATAAACTCCATTATCTTTGTTAAATGGGTGAATTAATGGTAACAATCTTAGTCATTAATAAAATTCAAGTTTTATTTGCTCTAAAGAACCGGGATTTAAGTGGGTCATATATTATAATTACACTAATTGATTTCAAACAATGGTAACCAATTCTACATCATGAAGCCTTTCAGGAAAACTAAGTAGCTATGTGATCATATTCCCACCCTGAAACAATTCTCTTTGTGCAGTTTATATAATGTTTCTATTAAGAATCATATATCACCACCCAATGAGTCTAGTTCTATGAGCCTAATGTAATTTTGTATCCTTTAATCATCATGGGCTTGTGCTACTGGACCCTTTTCTTACAATAAACATGGCAAGCAGTTATTTTCACTTTAGGCAATCTACTCTGGGAACTTTCCATTTCCACTTGTCCTGACCATTGATAATCTAGAATTACTTTTCTGAATTACAAGTTCCTGGGTCAAAAGTCATACCTCTTATCAAGCTTTTAATTTATTTGCCTAAATTATTTTTAGAGAGATTGCGTCATATGACATTCCAATTTTACGTAATGTTTGGATGAAAAAAAAATTGTCAATTTGATAAGTGAAAAATCATATGATTTCACAAACATACAGCTGTGGTAATAAATCAAATTATCAGAAAAGGTTAAATGAAGATTATTTTTACTTCACATTATTTCTGTTATGATTTTCCATAAGCAATATAATACAGTGTTTAATAATATATGATTGGGGCGCAGACAGCTTGGATTTGAATCATGGCTCCATAATTTACCCTTTTAGAGCTTGGGGAAATAACCCAACTCAATGTCTCAGTTTCTCAATATAGTGCTAGCACCAACTTCAAAAAATATTTTGGTGAATTATTTCAAATTATTTATATAACAATTTTTGTAGTCATTGTCCAAAGGATAAACTTAAAAAATACTATTACTTAATGCTTTTTAAATAAAACAAGCATGTACATTTTTGAACTAAAGATAAGCAATTATAAATAGTTTGTACATAATTTTTGTTATGCATTTTCCATCAAATTAGCTGAAAAAAATGTTTTAAAGATTTTTAAAGCCCTC